>NW_004444008.1:3910036-3931099 GCF_000243295.1 Trichechus manatus latirostris | reverse complement strand
CTGGCCTAGCCGGACCCATTCTTTGCTTACGTTATTCAACTACTCATTTTTCCCCATTAAAAATCCTTTCTTGGCAATCAGGTCTCCAGTTTTATGAAAGACCTCTCCATTCAGGAACCTTTCTGAGGGGGACAAAGGATGCCAAGAACCCACTCCCCAAATTACAATGGACCCTCCATGACCATAACAATTCTGTGCTTATATGCACGTCTCAACCATACATTTTTGCTATAACTTCTAGTCCTCCGGATGTCATTAAAATAAATGCCTCCTTTCAATTAACATTATCCAGTGGCTCTACTTGGATTACTCCATGTCTGTCCAGGCAAAATGTCTCCACTCTTAACATCAATTCTGTATTTGTTCTTCGACAAGAAAGCCACCTTTGGCTGCCCGTTAACCTTACACGCCCTTGGCAAGATAGATCCCCCCTCGCTCAGGTTGTTAATGCATTACAGAAAATATGAACTAAAAAGTTTCTTGGAATTCTCATAGCCTCTATTATCACAGCCACTGCTATCGCCTCTATGCCATAGCTCTCTCCCAATCTATTCAGACCGCCCAGCAGTTTAATACTTATATGCAAGATGTTACTTCTGAAATGCAAACTATGGCACATATAGATCAAAAGATCCTCAAGCATCTGGGTGCTTTAGAAGCCTCAGTCCTTTGGCTTGGAGAACGACAAGAAGCCCTATGGGAACATTCTCAATTAACCTGTGATGCTGAATACACTCGCTTCTGTGTTACAGCCCTTCCATATAATGAGTCCTGGAAGGATGTGAAAAATAATCTTCTGGCTAGCTTCGCTTCTTCATTGAAAGGTGATATTCAAAAATTACAATTTCAATTACAAGAACAGCTCTTGAGATTACAATCGGAGTCTAATAAGGCTACGCTTAATACACTTTTGCCTACCGGCTCCAATCCCACACATTGGTTCTCTGGACTCAATCTGCGTGTCTAGATCCTTTTTGCTATAGGATGTTTAATAGTCTTGTGCCTCCTTATAGTCGTCCAATGTCTCTACTCCCTGAAGGTCTCCCATCACCAACAGAAGTCGGCCTTCTATGCTGCACCATTCGCTACCAGTTACCTAAACAGGAGACGGGAAAATAAAGACCTCCTCTTAAGAAGGCCCTTCCTATGTTATTATTTTGATAATCAGTAATTACCTGTATTTTGTTAATCAGTAAGTTCCCAGTGAAAATTTGTTACGTGTAAACTCCTCTATATTTTCTGCTTCTCCTAGTTAGATGCTTCTGTATAGATAGATTTCTAAGTTAGATGATTCGTTTCCAATTGATAGTAAATTTGTGTAAATCAGTGTTTGTTTGATTGTTAATGAATCTTTGAGCCTTTATAAATCTTTAAGCCTTTAAGAATAATAATTTCAGTGGATGTTAAAAGTTAGTGTTTACCTGACAAAATGAGAGTCAGAGGAAACCCATGGGTCCAACAATCAGGATATTACTAGTGCAGAGGATTATATTATTGTCATAAGATCATCCTCTATTGTCTTACACACCTAAAAGGCACATTGAGTCCACTCGCTCTGGCTATGCAATTGATAAGAGCATCGCTCTTACTTAGTAACATGGTGAAGAACCAGATGGTATCTGGTGGAAAACCAGCACCGTGAGTTTAAAGAGCCTGCTATGGCCGCCATCTAGGCGACTAAGTCCAGGTGTTACTCATAGCTATGCTACTTCTCCTCCTTAAACATATGGAGTGTGCCCCAGCTGTAGCTGGGCTCACAAGGACTCACTAAGACGCCAGGCCCTGAGGTGTGGAGACAGTAGCTGAGATAATCTTAGTCTTTATCTCGTAGAGAAAATTTTACTTTATCCTACCAGACACTTGTTGGACCAGTGGAAACCCTCTTGATTCTTATTTCATTAACTAAACAAAAGGGGGGAAATGTGGGGATATATGCCATTTAAACATGGCTGCACTATTGACAACTGAAGCCCTCACAAGCCTCTATGCTGCACGGCATGTTGACACTTGTCTCCAACATGTTGAGACTTGTCCCCAACATGTTGAGACTTGTCATGATTTGTTTTCCCAAACCTATTGTCCCTTTACTGATTGGCTTGTTTACCTGAATTCCTTCTCCCTTGCCCACACCCAAAGCCCATTGTTCTGTTATTTGCTTCACTGCTTTCTGTATTGACTATAAATAAACTCCTGGGACTGAAGCCGGGGTTGACTCCTCAGAGTGACCCTCTTGGCCCCACTTCTCTGTAAGAGTTGTGTTTGGTTACTGTCTCCGCCGTCCCGACATTCGCCACTGCTGCGACAGATGGTGCCCTGTGTGAGGGGCTGTGACAGATAGCTGCCGTCTTCGGCCATTGTTGACATCCCAGCTTTATTTTAAGTGTTTTGCTTGGAAAATGAGCATTATGAGAATGAACTAGAACAGCCCAAATCCATAATTCCATTATGCAAAGAAGAGCAATACACCAGTTTTCTGGTGTTTTCTCTGCAGAACGAAGAGTTAATCCTTTTACCTCATAATGTCTGTCTTTATCCGGGAAACGGCGGGTGGTGGACCCGGCTGTCTTCTAACCCTAAAGAAACCATACTACTCTAGTCGTCCGGTGGGGACCACTGGGAAAACTTGCTTTTCTGACACTTCGGACGAAGTCCTGTGCCTGCCCTGCCCCGTCTTCCTTCACTGGGGCGCTGACGGAGTAGAGAGATGAGGAATGTGACAGTGAAGTGCTACCATGGATGTTGTTTAGGTAGCTGATGCGGCTGTAACACAATACCACAGTGGGTGGCTTTAAAGAACAGAAGTGTATTTTCTCACAGTTCTGTGTCTTGGCTGTGTCAGTCCCTTCTTTGTTGGCAGTCCCAGGCGTGCTCGAGTTCTTTGGCTCATTGCCAAGCCTCATGTGGTATCTGTCTTCCCCTGTGTGTGTCTCTGTAACTCAGAAGTGATTAGGTGTAGGCCCACTCAACAATGGTGTGACCTCAAAGGATTGATTGATGATGTTGCTTTGCATCGCATCATGGAAGACCATCTGCCCTGCCAAGGCTAACTGATTTAATCACACGATCAGATCATTAAACAGCATATGGCCAGGTTTTCAGTACATATTGTTGGGAACGAAATTCACATCTTCATAGCTTCCCCATGACCTTGAGAGCAGGAGAGCTGAAGGCCAGGACCAGCTGTGACGGGCACATCACTCCCTCCTTTTGGGGTGTGCTTAGGCTCTTGGGAGGCAGGGAATTGGCACACCCCTCGGCAGCCTGTAGCCCTTGAAAGGTCCTCACATGGGGTGTGTCATCTACCTAGTGCCGCTATAACAAAACACAAGTAGGTGGCTTTAAAGAACATAATGTTATTTTCTTCATAGTTCAGGAGGCTAGAAGTTGAAATTCAGTGGTGCTCGGTGGAGGTCCTTCCTTGCCAGTAGTCCAGGGGTTCCTTGGTGTTCCTGGGCTTTCTCTGGCATCTCTCTTGTCCCTGTGTGTCTCCATGTAAGCCTGGTCTTGCTGTAACTCAGAAGTGATTAGGGTTAGGACCCACCTTCCACTGGTACGGCCTGGTTAACATAACAAAACTCCAGTGTCCAAACAGGATTATATCCACAGGTACAGGGGTTAAGATTTTAATATATTTTTTTGAGGGGGGACACAATTCAATCCATAACAGGGGGGTTAGGCCACTGGTCATGGTTATTGTTAAAGGGTTTGCTGCTTACATCTGTCCCGAGATTCGTGGATTCTGTGAACTGTCGGTTCTGGGTTGTACTAGAATTGGGTTTCAAAAAAGCTCAGAAGCACAGGGGTGACCCAGAACTCCAAATTTAAACAATAGCCTGCACAGTCGGAGCGCACATGTGAACGTGGATTCTTTTTAAATCTTGCTGATGAGTTATCTTCCTCTTCATACGATGATGTCTCCTCATCTTGATTTTTTTAAACTATTTTAGACCAAATTGAACCATCTACTTTATCTGTTGGTTTTGTCTCTATGTCCTTGTCCCAATAACTTTGAGGTTTTAGTTGCTGTATTTTGCACTACTTCCTGTATCTTGTACAGTTATCGCTAGTCTTCCTTTTGTTTTATTTTTTAAAATTGAATTCCTTTGATTTGACACCATGTGAAGACACATCTACAAGCCAATCATGTGATTCATTTTTTTGCCTGTTTCTTTTTTCTACGTAGACTATGGGATCTTTTTGTCAGATCCCCAAGTCAATTCCTTAGCTCTCCATACAGAAATGTTTCATTTTTCTGTTAAGAAAATGTACCATTAAATCAATCAGCAGGTTTTCAGGGTTTTCTCTGAAAAATTCCCACACAGTTCTAATAAGTTTATTTTGAATTTTTAATAGGTTTTAGTGCATGCCTTTGGAGTCCCTGGGTAGTAAAAATGCTTAAGCGCTTGACTACTGACCAGATGGTTGGTGGTTTGAAACCACCAGAGGTGCCACAGGAGACAAGCTTGGCGATCTGCTTCCGGAAGGTCACATCCTTGAAAACCCTATGGAGCAGTTCTACTCTGTCAGAGTCGACTCAGGGACAGCTGGAAAGACAAAAAGTGTGTTTCTTAGCTTCCTAGAGCTGCTACCACAAAATACCAAAAGCTGTGTGGCCTTAAAGAACAGGAATTTTATTCTTCTCACAGTTCTGGAGGGCAGACGTCCACACTCAGGGCATCGACAAGTCCTTGCTCTCTCTCTCTGCTGTAGACGAAGAGCCTTCCTTGTGTCTTTCTGCTTCTGTGGCCCCGGGGGTTTCTTGGTTTTCCTTGGCTTATAGACACATCTTCACATGGTGCCCCTACCCCCTGCTCCACACCATGTGAGTCTCCGTGTCTGTTCTCCTCTTTATAAGACACCACTCAGAAGGGATTAGGACCAGCCTACTCCAAGTGACCTCATGTTAACTGATCACATCTGCAAAGGAAGAACCTAGTTCCAAACAAGGTCATCATGTTCACAGGGCTTAGGACTTCAGCATATCTTTTTGGGGGACACAGTTCAACCTGTAACAGTGCTCTTGTGAAAAGGTTATCAGTCCTTTAAATGCCTTTACCTGATTAGAGGCACTTTACATGAATGTTGTAGAGAAGTAGCTTTATCTTGCACCAAATGCTTCGTAAATTCTCCATTATTTCTAATAGTGCTTTTATTAGGACTGATATACAATTACCACCTTCAAACTACACATCTTGTTTTGCTACCTTTAATTTTTAACATCTGCTGGTGTTGAGAGCTTCCAAAATTCTGTGGACTGGCATGATTCTATCCGGAAGTTCTCTTAGTTCCTATGCTTGCAGGAAATGCCAGTCGCGTTTTTTATAATTGAATACAAAAAACGTTTTAAAAGTATGTTTGATGAAGTGTTTTCTAGCTTCTCTAAACCTTTCTCTTTTAAGCCATGTCAGGTTGAATTTGCTTTTAAATATAAACTTGCCATATTTTATGTGAATAATGTTCATGTTATACATTTTTGCAAACCACACATCCCCCCGCACATTATTTTCATAAGCGCGTTATTAACAATATTTTTTTACATGTTGCTGAATCCAGTTTTGTTTTTTTTTGTTTTTTTCCTTTCCAGTGAATTTAATGTTACCGGGATAAAACTGATCTCATGGAAATTTCATTTAAGGGAAGTATTTTCCTAAACAAAGTGCAAACAATGGTGAACAGGACGGGCTCACGATGACGGTGTAGGACTTGTGTTTAACTCCTGACATGATCCTAAAGGGCTCTAAGATTTAAGTTTATAAACTGAAAAAAATGTGCACAATATAATTGATAACTGGCTGGTTCTAGTAAAGAGATGGCAGAATTCGAAGTTGAGGTGTTACAAGAAGCAAAGGTCTCGTTATATGCGCACAAGCATATGACTAAGGTGACTTAGGATCATTGATCAAAGACATTGAGCTAATAAAACATAATTAGACTATGAGATAAGCAGACCTAACATAGCTTAAGGGTTTCACTTAAGATGATCTGATAAGGTTTTTGCGTTCAGCTGTTGAGCCGAGAGGGCTTGTGTATTAGTTTTGCTTTGTTTACTCCTCCAGTTAAAATCCAGAGTTGGAAGATAACTGTGATAATTATGTCAATGCAGATTGAATCAAGATTCCTATTGATAGCTGCTTGACACCATTTATGCCAGTGCAGGCTTCACTTTGTTTATGCTTCCAATTGACAGCACGTGATTTTTGGACAGGCTTCAGTAGGTTCAAGGTTCTGATTGATGACTCAAAAGCAATGGGGATATAATTATCAACTTAAATTAATAGAAACAAATGCACAGTTTCTGTCGTTTATTTTCCGATTACCGGGGTACTACCAGACTCGACCCATGACTTCTTGACCATGGTTTATACCTTTATTACACACATGTGATCAAAAGAAACATTTTCAGACTATTGAATGAGGAGGAATGAGGCTGAAATTCAGTTCTGGAAATGTCAAGGGACATGCTCCGTATATGTGTGGGCATGTTATGCCAGGACTTTAGTTTACATAATTGCATCATTTCCACAGGCTATGTGTGTGTGGGGGCATGTTATTTATGTGGGCACACTGTTTTCGAAAAATATGGTACTTTGATCTTTGGAGAGAGAAATGTAGACCCTTGCATTTGTTGTCGTCATCAGAATACCATAGCTAGTGTCTCTCATCCTGTCTCCTGATATTTAGTGTTGTTTCTATTTTTTTTTTAATAACAATGTTATGCTGGTTTGTATTTCCTTTTCCTTTTAAGTCTGATTTGTTAGACCTCTTTCTGGTTTCTGATATATCTTATGAGCATTTTAAAATATGCCATCAACGTGTTAACATCATAATTATTATTTACTTAAAAAGAACAGTTGCTCTCCCGTGAACTTTGACTCATGGCAGTCCCAAGTGTGTCAGAGAAGAACTGTGCTCCATAAACCACCCCAATAATCCGTGAAGTCCAACTCTGTCCTGTAGGGTTACTATGGGTTGGAACTGACTCCACAGCAATGGGTTTTTTTGTTTTGTTTTTTGATTTTTTGTAGTATAGTCTTCCTTACTTATAAACATTTCAGTTTGTCTTACTTATAAATAAATAAGATGAGAAAAAAGTCAACTTTACTTGGATAATCCCACAGTGTCTTTTTTCTTGCTTCCTTCCACTCATCACTAAACTTCTTGAAAAACTAGTTAATTCCCATTGTTTCCCTTTTATTAATCCTTGCCCACTTCTTAACCTCACTATTCAACTGCCATTTAAATTCACTGTGCAACTGAAAACACTTGCTAAATTTAAAGCTGTTTTCTGTCCTCATCCTTGATCTCAGCAGTGTTCCTTTTGTTGCCCACTTTTTTGTCCCTTTCAGGGAAAAAAAATTTTTTTTTTTAAAGTTCTTGGAAGTTAAAACAAAAACACCTCCTCTCTGGGTCCCTTTCATCTGTCACCACCCAGGTTCTCCCTCCGCTTCTCAGGCTTTCTTTCCTTTCCACATCCTTCAGTTGCTGTTCTTTCTGTTCCCACCCACCAAACACACCCACCCCTTCAGGGTTCTGCCTGAGGGCCTGTTTCTCCCTACCTATGCAGGTCTGGGATGTCATCTCATCTCACGTGTTCAAGTCTCTAGTCTGGGTCATTGGCTCCCAGCTCTCTAGTTGGGCCTCTCCTGTCTCCTTGTGTTCCTGACACATTTTTCATTGATGCCATAAAACTCCGTAAGTCCACAACTCATCTTTCCCCAAACCACATTCTTCTCTCCCCTGCCCTATTTCTGTTAATGATTCCACCCTTTCCTCCCTCACCCAAACTCTTAATCCCCCTTCTTCCCTTCTTTGATTCCCCTTTTTGTGCCCCCCTCAAAAGCTGTGTTGAAGTCCTAACCCCTATACCTGTGAATGTGATATTGTTTGGAAATAGGGGTTTTCTTTTGTGATCAGTAAAGTTAATGAGGTCATACTGGAGTAGAGTGGGTCCTGATCCCTTCTAAGTGGTTTTATAAAAGGGGGAGGGGGGCGGGGAACAGACACAGAGACAGTCACACACTGGGGGTAGGGGGTGAGGACAAGATGCTTGTATAAGAAGCAGAGGTGCACCCGAGATTGCCAGGACTCATCATAAGCTGGGAGACAGGCTGGGAGCAGTTCCCTCTCAGAGCCTTCGGAAGGAATCAACATGGCCGATACCCTGATTTGGACTTTCAGCCTCCAGAGCTATGAGACAACAAAAGACTTCCTTTGTGGTATAGGGTCATGGCAGCCCGAGGACCTGAAGACAATCCCCATACAACCCATTGCTCTGTTGTGTAGCTTCTTTCTTCCTGTTATACTTTGCATTTGTCATTTGCAACGCCACCCCCTTCGTTCAGGTTTTCATTACATCCTCTCACCCTCACATGTGTGCCACCCGGAGCATCAAGTCATCCCTCCCACACATTACATCAGGGCAGGCTGAGCCATGCCAGCACCCTGCTCTGGATAGCAGTGCAGTGCCTTTCGTGGGGGACCTCTGGATTGTTTGTTGAGAGCAGGATGTGCAGTGGTTACGAGCTTGGCCCTGAAGCCACAGTGGACTTGAATCCTTTGACACCGCTTGGCACCTTTGTGACCTTGGGAAAGTCCTTCCTCAGTTTCCCCATCTGTAAAGTGAAGATAACAGCATTGCTTTTCTCAGTAGAGTTTTGGGTACCTAATACATTTTCATATTACCCAAGGTGCACATGCTCAATAAATATTATTATTCTTTTAATTCCAAATGACTCCAGGGAAGTCTGTAGATATTAGCTGGCACTTCATTTCAGGTGTGGAAGCATAACAGGCACAATTGATGTGTTACTGGCTTCACTGGAGAATTTTCGAGAATGACAATAAAAGGAGAAACAGGATCTGCCTCTTCCAAGTCTTTGGAAAAAGAAACATCTGGAGCAGCCCATGAGGTCAGGATGCATGTTTTTCAGTGACGAACGGAAGAAGGAAATGGTGAAAACTGGCGTCTTAGTGTTCTCTAGAGAAACAGAACCAGTGAGATAGATAGCTAGGTAGAGAGGAGAGAGAGGGACAGACAGACAGACAGATATTTACTTCAAGAGATTGGCTCATGCACTTGTGAGGCCTGGAAAGCCCCAAATTTGTAGATGAGGTGGCAGGCTGGCAAATTCTGCTGGCCTTCATCCCAAATTCCATAGGACAGGAAGAGTGCAGAGTCGAGACAGACAGAGAGAGAGAGAGTTCTGCCAAAATATCTATTTTATAATCTGAAGGCAGACCACACCCTAAGAAACTCCTCTTTCAACTCATTGATTGATCCCTTACTTTAGATTACATTATGGAAGATAATTACATGACGTGAAAAAACAGCAACCAGTCTTGTTGCTATTAGGAGCCGAGTCAGTTCCGGCTCATAGTGACCCTGTCTACAACAGGATGAAACACCACGCGTACCTGTGGCATCCTCAAAATCGTTAATATGCTTGAGCCCATTGTTACAGCCACTGTTTCAGTCCATCTTGTTGAGGGTCTTCCTCTGTTTCACTGACCCTCTGCTTTACCAAGCATGGTGTCCTTCTCCAGGGACTGATCCCTCCTGACAACATGTCCAAAGTACATAAGACGTAGTCTCGCCGTCCTTCCTTCTAAGCAGCATTCTGGGTGTACTTCTTCCAAGATAGATTTGTTTGTTCTTTTGGCAGTCCATGGTACGTTCAATATTCTTCACCAACACCACAATTCATAGGTGTCAATTCTTCTTCAGTCTTCCTTATTGATTGTCCAGCTTTCTCATGCATATGAGGCAATTGCAAACACCATGGCTTGGTTCAGGCACACCTTAGTCTTCAAGGTGACATCTTTGCTTTTCCACACTTAGAGAGATCTTTTGCAGCATATTTGCCCAATGCAATGTGTCTTTTGATTTCTTGACTGCTGCTTCCACGGGTGTTGATTGTGGATCCAAGTAAAATGAAATCGTTGACAACTTCAATCTTTTCTCCATTTATCGTGATGTTGCTTATCAGTCCAGTTGTGAAGATTTTTGTTTTCTTTATGTTGATGTGTAATCCATACTGAAGGCTGTGATCTTTGATCTTCATTGGTAGGTGCTTCAAGTCCTCTTCACTTTCAGCAAGCAAATTTGTATCACCTGCATAACACATGTTGTTAATGAGTCTTCCTCCAGTCCTGATGCTCTGTTCTTCTTCATATAGTCCAGCTTCTCAGGTTATTTGTTCAGCATACAGATTGAATATGCATGGTGAAAGGATACAGCCCTGACTCACACCCTTCCTGACTTTAAACCACGCAGTATCCCCTTGTTTTGTTCAAATGACTGCCTGTTGATCTATGTACAGGTTCCTCATGAGCACAATTAAGTATTCTGGAATTCCCATCCTTCGCAATGTTATCCATAATTTGTTATGATCCACACAGTCAAATGCCTTTGCACAGTCAATACAACACAGGTAAACATCCTTCTGGTACTCTCTTCTTTCAGCCAGGATCCATGTGACATCATCAATGATATCCCTGGTTCCATGTCCTCTTCTGAGTCCGGCTTGAAATTCTGGCAGTTCCCTGTTGATCCCACTGCTTCAGGCACTTTTGAAAGATCTACAGCAATATTTTACTTGCATGTGATATTAATGATGTTCAATAATTTCTGCATTCAGTTGGATCACCTTTCTTGGGAATAGGCATAAACATGGATCTCTTCCAATCAGTTGGCCAGGTAGCTGTCTTCCAAATTTCTTGGCATAGATGAGTGAGCACTTCCAGCGCTGCATCCATTTGTTGAAACATCTCCATTGATATTCCGTCACTTCCCGGGACTTGTTTTTCACCAATGCCTTCAGCACAGCTTGGACTTCTTCCTTCAGTACCATCGGTTCCTGATCATATGCTGCCTCTTGAAATGGTTGAACGCTGACCAATTCTTTTTGGTATAATGACTGTGTATTCCTTCCATCTTCTTTTGATGCTTCCTGCGTTGTTTAATATCTTCCCCCATAGAATCATTCACTACTGCAATTTTCCACTTGAATTTTTTTTGTTCACTTCTTTCAGCTTGAAAAATGCTGGGCATGTTCTTCCCTTTTGGTTTTATATCTCCAGCACTTTACAAATGTCATTATAATACTTTACTTTGTCTTCTCGAACCACTCTTTGAAATCTTGTCTTCAGTTCTTTTACTTCATCATTTCTTCCTTTTGCTTTAGCTACTGGACATTCAAGAGCAAGTTTCAGAGTCTCTTCTGACATCCATTTTGGTCCTTTCTTTCTTAACTGTCTTTTTAATGACCTCTTGCTTTCTTCATGTATGATGTCCTTGATGTCATTCCACAACTTCTCTGGTCTTTGGTCATTAGTGTTCAATGCGTCAAATCTATTCTTGAGATGGTCTCTAAATTCAGGTGGGATATACTCAAGGTGATACTTTGACTTGTTCTAATTTTCTTCAGTTTCAACTTGAACTTGCATATGAGCAATTGATGGTCTGTTCCGCAGTCGGCCTCTGACCTTGTTCTGACTGATGATACTGATCTTCGTCTCTTTCCACAGATGTGGTCGATTTGATTCCTGTGTATTCCATCTAGCGAGGTCCACGTGTATAGTCTAGTGTCTGGCAAAACCACTGGTAACCACAGCCTACCTAAACTGACACATAAAATAAGCCATTGCAGCTGAGGACATTGAAGGACTCCAGGCCTCGCTCTCAGTGAGATGGTCCCCACGTTTATATTAATAACTCTGAGCAGGAAGATGGCTCTTGGATCTCACCAAGTTAACAGTGAACAAATCTCTAATCACATGCATCACCTTCTTTCTAGTAATATCTTCTATTTTATTTTTTAATTGTTGTAGTTTAAAGGAAGTTTAGATTTCAAGTTAGTCTCCCATACAAAATTTTATACATACATTGTTATGTGACCCTAATTGCTCACCCCATTCTGCGACAGCACACTCCTCCTTTCCACCCCTGATTCCCTATGTCCATTCAACCAGCTCCTAATCCTCTCTGCCTTCCCATCTCACCTCTGGACAGAAGCTGGCTGTTTAGTCTCTTGTATCTACTTGAGCTAAGAGGCACACTCTTCACGAGTATCACTTTATGGCTCACAGTCCAGTCCAATCCCTGTCTGAAGAGCTGGCCTCGGAAATTGTTTTAGTTCTGGGCGGATAGAGAATCCAGGGGCCATGCTTTCCGGGGTTCCTCCAGTCTCTTTCAGTAATATCTTTATCAAGTAATATCTTTATCCCTTTCTTTTTTTTAAGTCATTATCTAGAGATACTTCTTCATACTGAAAAAAAAAAAAATGAACCCGTGATAAGACACTCGACAGATGAGCCTGAGTCTTCATGTGTTCCAGACACCCCAGATGTGTGTATCAGTCTCATTGCTGTGCTGCTTACATTTCAGTGCTAAGGATAAACGGAGGATTTCTAAATGCTTCTAGAGAGAGAAAGAAACTGGGTTAACTGTTGCAGGATGAGACTTGCACTGAGCATCTCATCAACACCACCAGATGTTAGAAAACACAAGAGCAAAATATTAAAAATACTGAAGAAGAATATTTGGCACTTAGATTCTTGTACACCAAGTCGAAGGACCTTTCAGAGATGAGGGTCAAATAAAGCCTTTCAGGCATCATGGATTCAGAAAATGCCATTCGCACAAATCTATTTGAAAAATCAATTAAAAAAAAAACTTGCCATTGAGTCTGTTTTGACTCACAGGGATCTTATAGAACAAACTAAACTGCCCCCATAGGGTTTCTAAGCCTGTAATCAACAAATGGATGCAGCACTGGAAGCGCTGTCTATGCCAATAAATTTGGAAGACAGCTACCTGGCCAACCAACTGAAAGAGATCCATATTTATGCCTATTCCCAAGAAAGGTGATCCAACTGGATGCGGAAATTATTGAACAATATCATTAATAACACACTCAAGTAAAATTGTGCTGAAGATCATTCAAAAGCGGTTGCAGCAGTACAGTGACAGGGAACTGCCAGAAATTTAAGTTGGATTCAGAAGAGGTCATGGAACCAGGGTTATCATTGCTGCTGTCAGATGGGTCCTGGCTGAAAGCAGAGAATACCAGAAAGATGTTTCGCTGTGTTTTATTGACTATGCAAAGGCATTTGACTGTGTGGATCATAACAAATTATGGATAACATTGGGAAGAATGGGAATTTCACTTAACTGTGCTCACAAGGAACCTGTATATAGATCAAGAGGCAATCGTTTGAACAGAACAGGGGCATACTACCTGGTTTAAAGTCAGGAAACTTGTGTGCCACTGTTGTATCCTTTCACCATACATATTCAGGCTTTACGCTGAGCAAATAATCCGAGAAGCTGGACTATATGAAGAAAAAGAGGACATCAGGGTTGGAGGAAGACTCATTAACAACTTGCATTATGCAGATGACACAACCTTGCTTGCTGAAAGTGAAGAGGACTTGAAGCACTTGCTGATGAAAATCAAAGACTTCAGTATGGATTACACGTCAACATAAAGAAAACAAAAATCCTCACAACTGGACCAATGAGCAACGTAATGATAAACGGAGAAAAGGCTGAAATTGTCAAGGACTTCATTTTACTTGGATCCGAAATCAACACCCATGGAAGCAGCAGTCAAGAAATCAAAGGACTCACTGCATTAGGCAAATCTGCAAAAGACCTCTTTAAAGTGTTGAAAAACAAAGATGTCACCTTGAAGACTAAGGTGCGCCTGACCCAAGCCATGGTGTTTTCAATCGCCTCCTATGCATGTGAAAGCTGGACAATGAATAAGGAAGACCAAAGAAGAACTGAGGATTTAGAATTATGGTGTTGGCGAAGAATATTGAACATACCAGGGTCTGCCAGGAGAACGAACAAATCTATCTTGGAAGAAGTACAGCCAGAATGCTGCTTAGAAGTGAGGATGATGAGACTTCATCTCAGTTACTTTGGACATGTTATCAAGATGGACCGTTCCGTGGAGAAGGACATCATGCTTGGTAAAGTGCAGGCAGTGAAAAAGAGGAAGACCCTCAAGGAGATGGACTGACACAGTGGCTGAAACAATGGGCTCAAATATAGCAATGATTGTGAGGATCGTGCAGGACTGGGCAGTGTTTCGTTCTGTTGTACATGGGGTCGGTATGAGTCAGAACCGACTTTACGGCACCTAACAACGACAACAACAATGTAAATATTTAACTTTTAATTAAAACAGCAAGAGAAACAAAAGTTAATATTTAAAAAAATCTGATGCTTTTGACTTGGGAGATATTGGGGTGATGAGTATTTTCTCTGGGAAAGGAACTGATTACTTCGAGAGAGCAATATAGAAATAAAAGGGTTTATCCCATTGATTTTAGTCACGATGGAGACTTTCTTTTTCAATTCAAACAATATTTAAAGGAGAGAATTAGATTTTTACCTTCATCAAAGTGAATTGTGGGTTAGTACGTTTGAAAAACTCTCTTTTGGTGGTAATTCAAAATCCAATGCACAGGGAAAAAAAAGGCGTTCTTTGTTTAAGGATAAGACAGCTTCTTGAATTATGCACTTTAATACACTTAGTCATTAATATTGTTTTCCATCCATATGCAATAAAATCTCCATTTAAGGACCAGGTAAATAGTGCTTTTACATTTCAGCCAAGAAAGTCAGAACCCCCTGCGGCATGTTATACAGTTCAGCCTTACTGGGATTTGCATTTAATAGCATCTTTCATCTGAGGGAAGTAAGCCCTTCTTAAATATCACATTCCTGAGAATTAACTCATCCTGTGGTCTTATTACCATGAATGCACAGGACAGGGAATGACTGAGGTTTGAGTGAAAGCTTTTGAATACAGGTGATGTCACCCAACATTTTCGAGACCAGGTTTTATTGGGAATAATTGCCCTTGGGAGCGCATGCCTTCTCCACCACCTGTCTGGCTTCATTTCTCTGGAGCTATCAGCCTGAGAGTTGCTGTGGAAAATGCCTGGCTCTTAGGAAAGAGGTGCTGCTCAGAATTCCCTCCTTGAGCAGACCCACTGTCTTCCAGGGAATGTGGGGTGCGCCTTCTCACGTATCAAGCTCTGTCTGATGATCATCTACTCTGCGCAAGTGTCGATGAGTTTTTGTTTGTTAACCTCTCTGTGCCTCAGTTTCCTGACCTGTAATATGTGAGTGATGATGGTATCTGCCTCAAAGGGTTGTTCCTAGGACCAAGCATATACATCTGAGATTGAGAACAGCCCCGGCCCACAGCCGGCAGGCAGTACACGTGGACTGCTCAGCACTGGGCAAAATCCGTGCGGATACTTATTTTCCAATGAGCTCTGCCTTTCCATGAGCTGTGAGTGGATGTGTTTGCACAGAGGTTCGCCTGACACAGGAGCACTCAGCATTACCCCTGAATGCTATGGGGAACAGTAGCCCCAGTGCCAACTTTTGGAAATCTGCAGTACATAACTAGATGGAGGTGAAGAGTTGCGAGAATGAGGTTGTGGGCCCCTAGTTGTTGCTGGCCAGTTGGCCTTTTGACAGTTGTCCTTGTATACCTGACTTCTCTTCCTTCTCCACCATCGTTCGGCAAAATTGTGACTATTTAAGGATCTACAAAGAATCAGCAATCCTAATTGCTGCAGATCAAACCGTCCTTGACTTTTGATGTTTTCTGATGTTCTCTTTCTCCCTTTGTATGTCAGTATCCCAGACTGAAAGTGCAAGGCAAAGGGACACATAATACCACTCCCCTTCTTCCTCAGCCCCTTGAAGAGCCTGGGAAAAGGCAGAATGCTGAGATAGTTAAATCCTCACTGGGCCTCCATTTCTTCATGTGTAAAATGAGGGTCTCGACCTGTTCATCAGTAGGTTTCCATCCAGTTGCATAATCCATGCTTTTATATTTTTTGATATTATTTTAACCTCTCAAAGAAAAACTTCTTTCTTTTTTTACTGTATCTCAGATCTGGCTGTGATTCTGAGATGTTTACATTAAGCTTTTCATTCTCTCCTATCTCTGCGCAATCATTTCTATTCTATGGTCATCACCCTCATTTCTCATGGCACCTTACTCATATCGTAGTTAGTTTTTGTTAATTGAAAGTATTTGTGTATGCTTATTGCAAGAAACTGTGCTAAACAAAGCATAGATAAACAGTATCATAAGCTATCGGTTGTGTTTGCCTTTACAAGGAAAAGTACTACGAGGACAGAATGGAGAAAATACTGTTGAACCTAGAAATAGACTCTAGCATGCATCGTGCATTCAGTGGTCCAAGAATATTACTACTGTTCATCCTAGTGGTTTCAGGTATTAAGTACCCACTGAGACATGTTTGATGTGGTAGAAGAAGCTAGCATCTCCTAATGAGTTACGGAAACCTTTGTCAAGTAGAGATCCCTAGAGAGAGAAAAACTGACTTACTGTGTGAATTTAAATATATAAATTTTCTATATTTGTATATGAATGTAAATGAACCAGCCTCAAGTCTCAAATCATAAAACCCAGAAAATACTAACTCTGGATAAAATTAGTTAAAACCATTTTGTGTCATTTAATAGATGTTGATGAGCAAAAACATATAGTTTTAAATTTGTGAGGCAGCCCATTTCTTCCACTGTAGGCCAAATGGATTTCCTGTCAAGTTCTGAAAAAAATCATCATAATAAAGTTGGATAAAGGTCTTTTACTCATGCTTACAGCTTAGGCAAAAATGATGGCCTAGACATAAAACTAATAGACATAAAATCAGTCTGTTAATTTTAGCGAGTTGTTGTAAATCACTTGTCTGGCTAAGTAAAGACTATCATTTTTATGTTATCTGGGTTACATAAGTAGAATCCACATGTAGGGCTGTGCCCTCACTGAAATAATTCCTTTGTCCTTTCTTCAAACAAGGCGATAACTTTGAAATATGAAAAGGAGAGGTAATGTTATTTTCCTGTACTACTCCTCATTTGGATAATAATTGAGTAAAGTGTTCTCCCCAGCCTCTTGGAACTACCAATATTTTGTTGATGTGGAATAGAGCATTGATATAAAAGTTATTTCTGCTCACATTCAGATTTAATATAGGGTGAAGTGTGGAAGTTTGCATTCTCTGGACACTATTCCTTTATGGATGCATAGTCAGTTTAGAGCCAGCACAACTGAAATGATGGTGTTCTTCATCAAGCAAGGCAAGTTTAACAAACTCTGAGGGTCTAGGAGAATAAAGGGAACACTCACTGAGCTGCGTACTATCATATCCATTTCCAGAGAGAGGACTGAATCTATGTTCCTTTTTCCTGTTGTGGATTTTGTTTCTGTGGGAGATAGGACTGAAGGACTGTGTAGTGTAGAACTTCACAGTGAGGATGCCTCACTTGCTAACACCTCTAAAGGCTGTCATGTGTCAGGGCTGAAGTCTCTGATCTGTTTTCTGTCCCTCACTGCCTTGGGGACATCACCCATTCTCATACCTTTAAAACTATCTGTATACCAATGACACTGATGACTGAGCAGCACTGATCTCTCCCTGAAACCAGACTTATATTCTAAGTACGTAATCCACGTTTTCATTGACTGTTCAGTGAGCATTTCAAACTTAATGTGTCTAAAATGGAACCCGTTTTCCCCTATGTCCCCCTCTCAGTAAACAGCACTCCCACTCATCCACTTGTCTGGGCCAGAACCCTGGGAGAAGGCATGCAAGGATCTTCTCATTCTCTTACTGCTCATACCCAGACCATCAGCAAGTCATGCTGGCTTTACCTTCAAGATATACCGGAACCCAAAGGCCTTTCCACCTTCATTTTTTCTGGAAAAAAATCATTAAAGGAATTAAAATGCTACACTAGAAAATATTTAGTTAATGTAAAAGGAGGAATAGAGGAACAAAAACGAAGTGAGATACATAGAAAACAAAAAGTAAAATAGCAGATGTAAATAAATCCAACTATATCAATGATGCAAATAGATTTAAATCATCCAATCAAAAGGCAGAGATTGTCAGACTGGATTTAAAAAAAAAATATCCAACTATATGTTGTCTACAGAGGAAACCCTTTAGATTGAAAGAGGCAAATAGATTAAAAGTAAAAGGATGGAAAAAGACAAGTCATGCAAACAGCAACCGTAGAAAAGATGGAGTGAGTATAGTAATACAGACTAATTACACTTTAAAACAAAACAAAAAATCCTATAAGAGGTGAAGAGGGTCATTTTATAGTAATAAATGGGTCATTCATTAGGGAGATATAACAATTATAAGCATATGTGCACCTAACAACAGAGCTTCAACATACATGAAGCAAAAATTGGCAGAATTGAAAGGAGATTTAGACAACTCAAAGGAGCCCTAGTGGTGCAGTTGTTAAAGCATTTGGCTGCTAACCTAAAGGTCAGCAATTCAAACCCACCAGTCTTTCCGCAGGAGAAAGATGTGACAGTATGCTTCTGTAAAGATTTACAGCCTTGGAAACCCTATGGGGCAGTTCTACTCAGTCCTATAGGGTCGCTATAAGTCGGAATCGACTCGACGGCAGTGGGTTTGGTTGGTTTTGGTTATAGAAGATTCAGCAATAATAGTTGGAGACTTCAATATTCACTTTCAGTAATGGATAGGACAAACAGGCAGAATATCAACAAGGAAATAGAAGACTTGAACAATGCTACAAAACAATTAGACCTAACAGACGTCTATAAAACGCTGTATGCAACAACAGCAGAATACATGTTCTGCTTAAGTGACGTGGAACATTCTCCAGGATAGACCATATTCTAGACCACAAAAAAGAAAAAAAAAAAAACCTCAATAAATTTAAAAAGATCACAATCATACAAACTATGTTCTCCAACCACAATGGAATGAAATTATAATCTAATAACAGAAAAAAAAATTGTAAACTCTCAATATGTGGAAATTATCGTGTTACTAAATAATAAGTGGGTCAGAGGATAAACCAAAAGAGAAGTCAAAAAACACTTTGAGATGAGTGAAAATGAAGTCACACATGTCAAAACATATGGAATGCATCTAAAGCAGTGTGGAGAGGGAATTTTTAGCTTTAATGCCTATAAAAAAGATAGAAGAATGATTTTGTATCAATAACCTACCATTCCACCTTAAGACACTGGAAAAAGAAGAGAAATCTAAACTCAGAACAAGCAGGAGGAAGGAAATAAGAAGGATTAGAATCAAGAATGAAAGAGAGGACATTACCGTGTACTTTGCAGGAATAAAAATAAGTATAAGGGAATATAATGAAATGATGTATGCCAACAAATCAGATAATTTGGATGAAATGTAAAAATTCCTAGAGAGACGCAAACTACCAAAACTGACTCAAAAAGAGATAGAAAATTTGAGTAGAACTCTAACAAGTAAAGAGATTGAATTAGTAATCAAAAACAAAAGCCACTCACAAAGAAAAGTCCAGGCCCAGATGGCTTCATTGGAGACATCTAACAAATACTTAAGAATTAATGTCAGTTTTTCAAAAGCTCTTTCAAAAAATAGAAGAGTAACTGATGCTTCTCAAATCATTCCATGAGACCAGTATTACCCTGATACCAAAACGAGACAAAGACACCACAAGAAAACTGTAGACGCGTGTCACCAATGAGTATATATACAAAGTCCTCAACAAAATACTAGCAAACTGAATTCAACGACATATAAAAAAGACTATATGCCATAACCAAGTGTGATTTATTCCAGGAATACAAAGTTGGTTTAACGTCCAAAAAGGTAAAAAGATTAATACAATCAACATATGAATAGGATAAAGGACAGAATTCCCAAGATTAAGAAAAGGCGTTTGACAAATCTCCACACCTAGTCATGATAAAAACACTGAATGCGCTAGGCATGGAAGAATACTTCCTCAGCCTGATAAAAGGCATTTACTAAAACTACACAGCTATAAGCTAGACTTAATTGTGAAAGACTGAATATTTTCCCCTAAGATTAGGAATCAGACAAGGATGTCCACTCTGTTTCAATTTAGCATTGCACTTGAGATTCTACTCAAGGCAATTAGGTAAAAAAAAAAAAAAAAAAATCCAATTGAAAAGAAAGAAGTAAAAACATCTGTATTTGCAGGTGATATATTCTTATATATAGAAAATCCTAAGAAGTTCACTAAAAAACCTACTGTAACTAGTAAATGAGTTCAGCAAGATTGCATTGCACGAGCTCAAGATGCAAAATCAACTGACCATCAAGGAAATGCAAATCATTAGTCATAAAGAACATGCATATCAAAAACACAATTATATACACTCACTAGAAGAAGCCATGATGGCACAGTGGTTAAATGCTCAGCTGCTTACCAAAAGGTTTGGCAGTTCAAATCTACCAGCTGATCTGCAGGAGGAAGATGTGGCAATCTGAATCAGTAAAGATTGTTGTTGTTGTTGTAGTTAGGTGTTCTCTAGTCAGTTCTCGCTCATAGCAACCCTGTGTACAACAGAACGAAACACTGCCTGGTCCTGTGCCATCCTCAAAGTCCTTGCTATGTTTGAGCCCATTGTTGCAGCTGCTGTATCAATCCGTCTTGCTGAGAGTCTTCCTCTTTTTCCCAGACCCTTTACCAAGCATGATGTCCTTCTCCAGGGAATGGTCCCTCCTGATAACATGTCCAAAGTACATGAGACTAAGTCAGTTCATCCTCACATCTAACGAGCATTCTGGCTGTACTTCCAAGACAGATTTGTTGATTTGTCTGACAGCCAATGGTATATTCAGTATTCTTCACGAACACCATAATTCAATTCTTCTTCGATCTTTCTTATTCATTGTCCAGTTCTCACCCGCATATGTGGTGATTGAAAACACCATGGCTTGGGTCAGGTGCACCTTTGTCCTCAGAATGACATCTTTGATTTTTAACACTATAAAGAGGTCTTTTGCAGCAGATTTGCACAATGGGATATGTCGTCTGATTTCTTGACTGCTGATTCCATGGGTGTTGATTGTGGATCCCGGTAAAATGAAATCCTTAACAACTTCAATCTGTCTTTTTATCATGATGTTGCTTATTGGTCCAGTTGTGAGGATTTTTGTTTTCTTTATGTTGAGGTGTAATCCATACTGAAGGCTGTGGTCTTTGATCTTCAC
>NW_004444008.1:3888733-3909936 GCF_000243295.1 Trichechus manatus latirostris | reverse complement strand
CAGTTGTGAGGATTTTTGTTTTCTTTATGTTGAGGTGTAATCCATACTGAAGGCTGTGGTCTTTGATCTTCACCAGTAAGTGCTTCAAGTCCTCTTCACTTTCAGCAAGCAAGGTTGTGTCAACTGCATATTGCAGGTTGTTGATGAGTCTTCCTCCAATCCTGATGTCCTGTTCTTCTTCATATAGTCCAGCTTCTTGGATTATTTACTCAGCATACTGATTGAATAAGTATGGTGAAATGATACAGCCCTGACCCATACTTTTCCTGACTTTAAACCATGCAGTATCCCCTTGTTGTATTTGAACGACTGCCTCTTGATCTGTGTACAGGTTCCTCATGAACACAATCAAGTGTTTTGGAATTCCCATTCTTTGCAATGTTATCCATGATTTGTTACAATCCATGCAGTCGAATGCCTTTGCATAGTCAGTAAAACACAGGTAAACATCTTTCTGGTGTTCTCTGCTTTCATCTAGGATGCATGTGACATCAGCAATGATATCCCTGGTTCCATGTCCTCTTCTGAATCTGGCTTGAATTTCTGGCAGTTCCCTGAGTGGATATACTGCTGCAGGCACTTTTGAATGATCTTCAGCAAAATTTTGCTTCCATGTGATATTAATGAGATTGTTGGATAATTTCTGCATTTGGTTGGATCACCTTTCTTTGGAATAGGCATAAATATGGATCTCTTCCAGTCGGCTGGCCAGGTAGCTATCTTCTAAATTTCTTGACATAGATGAGTGAGCACTCCCAATGTTGCATCCATTTCTTGAAACATCTCAGTTGGTATTCTGTCAATTTCTGGAGTTTTGTTTTTCACCAATGCCTTCAGTCCAGCTCGGATTTCTTCCTTCAGTACCATCGGTTCCTGATCATATGCTACCTCCTGAAATGGTTGAACATCAGCCAATTGTTTTTTGTATGTGACTCTGTGTATTCCTTCCATCCTTTTTTGATGCTTCCTGTGTTGTTTAATATTTTCGCCATAGAATCCTTCACTATTGCAACTCGAGGCTTGAATTTTTTCTTCAGTTCTTTCGGCTTGAGAAATGCCGACTGTGTTCTTCCCTTTTGGTTTCCTATCTCCAGCTCTTTGCGCATGTCATTATAATACTTTACTTTGTTTTCTCGAGCTGCCCTTTGAAATCTTCTGTTCAGCTTTTACCTCATCATTTCTTCCTTTTGCTTTAGCTACTGGACCTTCAAGAGCAAGTTTCAGAGTCTCTTCTGACATCCATTTTGGTCTTTTCTTTCTTTCCTGTCTTTTTAATGACCTCTTGCTTTCTTCGTGTATGATATCCTTGATGTCGTTCCACAGCTTGTCTGGTCTTCAGTCACTAGTGTTCAACGCGTCAAATCTATTCTTGAGATGGTCTCTAAATTCAGGTGGGATATACTCACGGTGGTACTTTGGCTCTCATGGACTTGTTCTAATTTTCTTCAGTTTCACCTTGAACTTGCATATGAGCAATTGGTGGTCTGTTCTGCAGTCGGCCCCTGGCTTTGTTCTGACTGATGATACTGAGCTTTTCCATGGTTTCTTTCCACAGATGTAGTTGTTTTGATTTCTGTGTATTCCATCTGGAGAGGTACACGTGTATAGTTGCCGTTTACATTGTTGAAAAAAGGTACTTGCAATAAAGAAGTCATTGGTCTTGCAAAATTCTATCATGTGATCTCCACCATCATTTCTATCACCAAGGCCATTTTTTCCAGCTACCAGTCCTTGTTCTTTGTCTCCAACTTCCGCATTCCAATCACCAGTAATTATCAATGCATCCTGATTGTGTGTTCGCTCAGTTTCGGACTGCAGATGTTGGTAAAAATCTTCAATGTCTTCATCTTTGGCTCTAGTGGTTAGTGCATAAGTTTGCATAATAGTTATATTAACTTGTCTTCCTTGTAGGCATAGGGATATTACCCTATCATTGACAGCGTTGTACTTCAAGATAGATTTTGAAATGTTCTTTTTGATGATGATTGCAACATTGTTCCTCTTCAGCTTATCATTCCCGGCATAGCAGACCATATGATTGTCCAATTCAAAATGGCCAGTATCAGTCCATTTCAGCTCACTAATGCCTAGGATATCAATGTTTATGCGTTCCCTTTCATGTTCCGCTGCTATTCATAAGATTTTCACTGGCTAATTCTTTTCAGAAGTTGACTGCCAGGTCCTTTCTCCTAGTCTGTCTTAGTCTGGAAGCTCAGCTGAAACCATGGGTGACCCCGCTGGTGTTGGAATACCAGTGGCATAGCTTCCAGCATCACAGCAACGTGCATGGCCCGACAGTAGGACGAACTGACTGACGTGGGGTCAATTGCTGTCAGTATTAATTTGTGATCTTTGGTCATTTTAGTGACCAAGTGAGAATGAATTAAGTTAGATGATTAATTTACAATCAGGAGGAATAATGCTGGAAAAATACAGCACTAACTTGATTCTGACTCGTGGTAACCCCATGTATACAGAGTAGAACTGTGCTGCAAAGGATTTTCTGTGGCAGATTTTTCAGAAGTAGATTGTCAGGCCTTTCTTCTGAGATGACTCTGGGTAGACTTGAACCTCCAATCTTTCGGTTAGCAGCCTAGTGCTTCACCTTTTGGGCCACCCAGGGACTCTCCAGGACTAAGTGGAAAAGTAGATTTGACTATCACAGCTGTGCTTCTAGAGAAGTGGAACCCCAAAATTTTCCTCAATCGTGAGCCCGCTGAGCCTGCCCGCTCCCGGTCTTTCTCTCCTGTGCCTCAGGCCTTGTCCACATCTGTTATTGCTGCTGTTATTGTCAATGAGATGATCACTAGAGAGTGGGAAAAATTGCTTTCTCTAGAATAATTCAGTTGTTCAGAGGGTTGTGGAATAAGGGTCAATTCAAAAAGAAAATAGAGTTAGACAGAGGGACTTTTTTTCCACCTTCTAACAAAATAGAATTGGGCAAGGCAGCATGCTTTCTGGAACTCCTCTGTGGGAACAGAAATCATCTTTGCCTGGGGAGCGTTGGGTTTTTCCATGAAGAGATGCTGATGGGACGATTCAGTGACAAGATGTGGTTCTGTGGTTAGTTTACCTCTCCTTGGCAACGTGGCAAAGATCAGGTCTACAGAGAGTAGAAGGTAGTTCATGAGATTTGCCTAGCAGCTTGGAGCTTCCTCTTCGTTCTGGGTCATGTAACAACTGAGTGATCAAAGCGAGTATCTCTGAAACCAGCCCCCGGCCCCGGAATCCTGATTTGAAACCCGGCATCAAAGCGTCGTTCTTTAAAGCCCTCCGTCTGAAGGCGTGTTTGAGGTACCACAGACAGGAAACCAAGCAAAAGAGCGCAGATCCTTCAATGATCAATAAATTGCCTGCCCATTAATAAAGCTCTGATCCCAGCTCAAACTCTTCTAAAAATCATTTCAACCAGCCTAGGGTTCCAGCCCTGAGCAAGAAGATATACAAACATTTATCACTGACACAGCAACTAATCAATAGAAGTATAAAAGGTGAAGGTTTTAAATCACTCTCTGATTATAGCTGGGGGCACTTCCATTACCTTTCCCGTAAAGGAGGGACATGTATGAAAGTGTTGAGCATTTTTACATTACAGGACGGAGAGAGAAAAAACAGAGAAAGGGAGGGACCCATTTGACAGACTGATTAAAATTACTGTTTCTCTCTCTGAATGAAAATCTCGTTTTTAAGTAGTAACCATAAAGTACATTTTGTCATTGGTCTGTTTTAAGGTGTGGAGATATAATAAACATTATAATAATAATGTAGAAAATATTTCTTTTACCTACCCTTAAAGGTAGGCTAAGGAGCCCTGGTGGTACAATGGCTAAAGCCGCTAACCGAAGGTCAGAGGTTCAAACCCACCAGCAACACCTCAGGAGAGAGATGTGGCGGTCTGCTTCCATAAAGATTACAGTCTTGAAAACCCTATGGGGCAGTTCTACTCATCCTATAGGATTGCTGTGAGTCAGAATCGACTTGACAGCAGTAGGTTAAAGGTAGGATAAGTTTTGGGTGTGTTGTTCAAAAATTACCGTTGCTTTTTCTTTGTGATTGTTATCGGAGTTGATGACAATCAACCATTGTTACTGCTGGGCCTTGTTCCCTGTGCCCTTTGTCACTGCTCTCGTTGGACTGGACTCCTTTTACATATGAGGAGGATGGATGAAGCTCAAAGAGGTTGTATGCTGGGTCTCTGCAACCAATCAGAGTTCTCCCGAAAAACAGAATCAATAGGACCTGAAGTATAGAGGGATTTATTTTAAGGAATTGGCTCAGGCAGTTGTGGGGGCTGGCAAGTCCGAAATCCTTAGAGCAGGCCACAGGGTGGGAACTCAGTGCAGAGATGATGCTGCAGTCTAGAGTCTGCGATCCACAGCCCAAGACGCATGCTGGAAACTCAGGCCGCGTTTTTACATCACCGTCTTGAGGCAGAGTTCGTTTTTCTCCAGGAAACCTCTGTTTTTGCCCTTGAAGACCTTCAGCTCATTAGATGAAGCCCACTGATGTTATCAAGAGTCATCTCCTTTGCTTAGAGTCAACTGATTGTAAATTCAAGCCACTTTTATAAAATACCTTCACAGCAACATCTAGACTCGGTTAGACCAAGCCATTGGGCACCAGGCCAGCCGAGTGGACGTGTAGAATCAACCGTCTGTCTCTTACGGGAGCTTGGGTCCCTGAAATGGATTTCACTTTGTTAGACATGCCCACCTGGAACCAAAACGGCCATGCTTGGGTTGCCTTCTTTGTGAGTACCCCAGAAATGTCGCCTGTCTTCATGTACATCCTCTCTGACTTCCCCTGAAGATGACCTGCTGACCTCCACTATTCTGTGTTCTGCAGTGAACTTTATAGAAAAAGCAATAAAAATCATACCTAAGGGAAAAGAAGAATGTTAAAAGCAAAAGGAAAAACAGAGAAAAGAAGTTTTCAATGGACAGACAGAATAACTTCGTGTTCGCAGTTCTCCCGACGTGTGCGGGAATCGGACCCGCTGGGGCGTGGGTGTACACGGGAGGTGGCTTGAATGTAAGTGCAGAGAACTGGCAGCTCAGTTGGCAGGAGCTTGTTTTTTGTATTAAATGTAATTGCTGAGAAATTTGGATTTCACAGTGTTTTCTTCTCTGCTCCTTTGTTTTTCCCACGACGATAATCATTTCCCAGGCCAGGAGTGTAGACACTGGGACCGCTGAGGATGGGTTTGGCTCTCTCGTGAGAGGTGAGGCAGGTCTTTTTGTCCAAAATTGGACCCAACCCTTTTGTTCAAAATTCCTGGATATGAAAATGGGAATGATGCTCATCCCCATTCCCTCCACAGTATTTAGTGAGGGTTAAGTGAGTGAAATGTGTGGAGTTTGCTCTCTCCCTGGCATGGGTGGTGGTTGTCATTAGCTGCCATCCACTCAGCTCCCAGGTCACAGCGACCCCTGCACAATGAGACGAAATGCTTCCCGATCCTGCACTGTCCCCATTAGCGGATGGGGATTGGACCACTGCAATCCATAATGCTTTGGTTGACTTATTTTTAGAAGTAGATCACCAGGTCTTTCTTCCTAGTCCATCTTAGTCTGTTAGCTCCACTGAAACCTGTTCAGCATCATAGCAACATACAAGCCTCCAATGACAGATGGGTGGTGGCTGCACCTGAGGTGCGTTGGTTGGGAATTGAATCCGGGTCTTCTGCATGGAAGGCTAGAATTCTGTCACCAAACCACCACTGCGTCGTGAATGAGCCAATAGAAAAGGAGAAGTTGATGCTGTCGGAGAGGGGGAGATTGCTGAGTGGGAAAGAAACACTGAGTTCCAGAGCCGTGTGAAGGGCTGGAGCTTAGACGGGAGGGGTGGGCCCCTGCAGTTAAAGGCAGGCGGCAGAGGACATGGTGTAGATGCTGGTAGGGGTGTATCTGGTCCGTCTTCTATTAGTGCTAGGTGTGTTCCTGGCTTCTCCATTTACTAGTTTTTCAGTTCCTTCTGCTCTTTGTTGGACCCATTTCTGGGTCTCTCCACACCCCCACCGTCTTACCCACAGCCCCACGACCACCAAGGGCTATGCCACATGGGCAGTCAGAGGAGATCACTGTCGTTGGAAATCCAAGTGCACCGGGACTGCAACTCCCCTGCTACCAACATCCATAGTGGAGTAGGCAACCTAGGATGTCTTGAAATAGTCAGTGTGGTCAAACCTTGAAACAAGGGAATGTTTGCTTAGAAAAAACATGAAGAGTATCGCCTGCTTGCGGAGTTGCACATTGCTGGCGTTGGTGTTACTGCTGAAACCTACGTGTTTCAATCAAGTTTTCAGTGTATTCATAGATCCTCACTGGGTGTGCAGACACGAAGCACGCCTGAGGGTTGGCAATGGATGTATTCCACAGACTGTCCCTTGGCTGTTGCCTCAGCCAAAGTCCTGAGCGAACCTCTCCTGTGCCTCAGGGCTAGGACCAAGTGATCCAGCAGTAACTCCAAGCTGCTCGTGTTGGAGAGAGATTTTACCTTTTCACTGTTTTATCTGGTTATATTTCTGAGTTGTTTTTCACTGTTATTTCTGGACTGTGTGAAGAGGAACGCGGCATCAAGATCGGAGGAAGACTCATTAACAACCTGCGATATACAGATGACACAACCTTGCTTGCTGAAACTGAAGAGGACTTGTAGCATTTACTGTTGAAGTTCAAAGACCACAGACTTCAGTATGGATTACACCTCAACATAAAGAAAACAAAAATCCTCACAACTGGACCAATACGCAACATCACGATAAATGGAGAAAAGATTGAAGTTGTCAAGGATTTCATTTTACTTGGATCCGTAATCCACAACCGTGGAAGCAGCAGTCAGGAAATCAAATGACTTATTGCATTGGGCAAATCTGCTACAAAAGACCTCTTTAAAGTGTTAAAAAGCAAAGATGTCACTTTGAGGACTTAGGTCCACCTGACCCAAGCCTTGGTATTTTCAGTCTGTTCATATGCATGCAAAAGCTGGACACTAAATAAGGAAGACCAAAGAAGAATTGAAGACTTTGAATTATGGTGTTGGTGAAGAGTATTGAATGTACCATGAACTGCCGTAAGAACAAACAAGTCTATCTTGGAAGAAGTACAACCAGAATGCTTATTAGAAGCAAGGATGATGGCACTTTGTCTCATATACTTTGGATATGTTATCAGGAGGAACCAGCCCCTGGAGAAGGACATCATGCTTGGTAAAGTAGAGGGTCAGCAAAAGAGAGGAAGACCTTCGATGAGATGAATTGACACCGTGGCTGCAACAATGAAGTCAAACTTAGCAACGATTGTGAGGATATCTCAGGACTGGGCAGTGTTTTGTTTTGTTGTACATAGGGTTGCTATGAGTTCAAGTGACTGGACGACACCTAACAACAGCAACAAAGCCTCTCACTGGTAGTATTTCTGTTACAGCAGCAGTAAGTAACTAAGACAGTCAGCCATCTTCTGTGATCAATCTTTTAAAATTCTGAACACAACAATGACACATACCCCACATCTTTGTTCTTTAGACCTTCTGTAACAAAATACTACAGGGTGGGTGACTTTCAAGAACAGAAATGTATATTCTCACAGAACTGGAGGATCGGAGTCCAGATTCAGGATATTGGCAGGGCCATGCTCTCGCTGCTCTAGGACAAGATCCTTCCTTGTCTCTCAGCTTCTGTAGCCCTGGGTGTTTCTTCGCATTCCTTGGCTTGTAGATGCATTTTCACATGGCGTCTTTCCCCTGTGGATGAATCTGTGTCTGTGTCCATCCTTTTCCCACTCAGCAGGGATTAGGACTAGTACCCACCCTCCTCTGGTATGACTTAAATAATAACATCCTCAGAGAAAGACCCCATTTCCAAACAAGGTCACACTCACAGCTACAGGGATTATGACTTCAACATATCTTTTGGGGGTTACAATTCGATCCATAACACGGTCCATTGAAGTTTGAATGTGGAAAGTGTTTGCCAACAGTGGGTCTGAACAGTGATGCTGGTGGGTAGTTGAATATCTGTGGATTAACTGGATTCTGACATCCCTCATCATGGACACTTTCTTATTGATGGAAATGAATTCTTAGGGTGACTTCTTCTTCTGGAAAAATGGGAGGAAAAGTGTGTTATGAGGTAATTCCTCTAGAACTCTAAGGAGCAGGGAGGAACGAGCAGTGCTCAGTATGCCCTAGAATGGCTGACAGAGGGGTGAGAGGGCTCAGTATGCCCTAGGATGTCTGAGAGACCAACAAGGGGCTCAGTATACCCTAGGATGGCCAACAGTGTTCTGCATTCCAGGCTCACCCTCTTTGTACCGCCTGTGCCTTCCTTTTCTGCCTGGGCTTCTGCCACGCCCCCACACATGCACACAAGTGTGCATGCATACGCATACACCTTTTGCATTTTTAACCCAAAACAAAGTGGTGAATGGAGCTGTGGTTTTCCAATCTTTTCTACTAAAGTTTAAGCACAGGGAGAATTCATCACCTAAGTTCTGTAACTGGGGACCTAAGTGTCTTAGGCTGAGTTCTTTAGAGAAGCCAGATCAACAATGTGTATAAATATATAAAGATTTATATCAAGGAAATGGCTCACACGGTTGCAGAGGCTGGGATGTCCCAAGTCCGTGGGTCAGGATAGAGGCTTCTCCTGATTCACATAGCTACAGGGGCTGGCAAAGATCCACAGGTCAGAGAGCAGAGCTCTTGCTCACAGCCAGCAAAGATTGATGAATCCCAAGATTGGTGGGCAAGATCGCAGGTAAGCTGCTAGCTCAAGTCCCAAGAGCCAGAGGTCAGACAAACAGGAGCTAGCTTCGGGATCCAGAGTTGGCAAAAAGCCCATGAGCCTTGCCAGAATGTCCACTTATATTCGATGCAGGCCATATGCCCATGGAAACGCCCTTTCAACTGGTTGACTACTAACAGCAGATCCTGTCATGGAGGTGATCACATTATATTAAATCTCATCATGGTAGTGATCACAACATCATATGACTGTGAAACCACTGAGAATTATGGCCCAGCCAAGTTGACACACAACCTTAACCATTGCACTAAGCAAACACCCACCCTGTGTATCTGAGATGACTCGCAGGGTCTGCTCAGATGCACACATTCCAGACCTTTGCTTTTCTCTCTCAGCTAAAAACCAGATACCAGGACTGCAATCTAAATTCTTCTATGGACAACTGCCACCTTAGCCCGGAAACCAGAAGGACTGGATAGTGTCCGGCTACCATTACCGAATGTTATCATTAAGGAATCAATAGATGAAGCCTGATCAAAAGGGGAAAGGAGTGGAACAGAATTTAGAATTCTTACCAAATCCAGACTTACTGAACCTATCTAGACTGGAGGAACCCCTGAATCTTTCATTCTGAGAAAATCTTCAAACTGGAGCAAAAATTATCCCATGAAGTCATCTTTAAACTGAACAGTTGTTTAGCTAAATAAGTAGAAAATGTTGGCCAGCCCATTGTGGTCTTGTAAAGAATTATGTATATGAGATCAGATTGTCAACAGCAGCTCCAAAGCACAGATGAGACGTTTAGGGGGTGGTCAGTCTAAGTCAGTAGTGCTGAAACAATATGGGTAGAGATAGCAAGCATGGTGGCACGAAGTGAGTAATGTAACCAGTGTCATTGAATTGTCCATGTGGGAACTGATGAATGGGTGTATGTTTTCTCCAAAATTAAAAAGAAAAAGAAATCAAGATGCCTGCAAGCTGCAGGAGGCACCATATATGGGACACGAGTATTCTTGGTGTAAAGGCCCCAGCCCTCAGGTGCAGCCAAAACCTCACCTTTCTCGGGTTTCCTATAGGGAATGCAGCTGTCCCTCGCTTGTAGACAGGAGCCCTCTTCCAGGCTGAAAGGGACAGATTTTGAAGCAAGTCTGTGTTATGGATTGAATTATGTCCGCCAAAATATGTGTTGGAGTCCTGACCTCTACACCTGTGGGCATAATCCTGTTGGGAAATAGGGTTTTCTTTGTTAAGTCAATGAGACCATGCCAGGGTAGGATGCATCCCAACCCTAATCGCTCCTGAAATGTAAAGAGCCACACAGACACGGAACAAGCAGCACAAACGGGAAGATAGGTGCCACGTGGGGATCACCAAGGAGCTGCCGAACTCCGGGGCTGCAGAAGCTGAGAGAGACAGGACCCTCCCCTGTAGAGGGTCAGTGAAAAAGAGGAAGACCCTCAACCCGATGGATTGACAACAGTGGCTGCACCAATGGGCTCGAGCATAACAACAGTTGTGAGGATGGCGCAGGACCGGGCAGTGTTTCGTTCTGTGGTGCAGAGGGTCGCTATGAGTCAGAACCAACTCAACGTCACCTAACAACAACAACAACATCATTCTCCTTGTTCAGCAGCTGCTCACTCTTTTCAGCTCTTTTTCAGTAAGATGATAGGTGATAGTTTAGCTCTCCACAAAGCAGTGTAATTTGAGAGGAGATTTGGCACAAACCACAGTGTCTTCTCTGAGTGCGCGTGTGTCTGCGTGTATAAGACTCTTCCTGCAGTTGAGACCTTCATAATACTCAGATCGCTGCCTTTTGTTGGCTCTCTCCTTGATTTCCCCCAGCTCTGGAATGGAAATGAAAGCAGTCTGGGAAAATTGATACCCATATCATTGTGTGCTTCTCTATAAACATGCTGAAGCCCTCCGGCGGTTTGTGTTGACACATGGCCCTGTGGTTTCTTAGAGTTAGTCTTGCCAACAAGTCCTCAAATATCCTGGCTTGTAAGAGGACCCTGTGGGAGAGGACACTGAGTTACTCATGACAAATGACGCCTCTCCTCTGAGCCAGCTCTGAGGAGTGACGCAAGTTACACGGAGCAGCTTCAGTCGTCCAGCACAATTTACACAAAAGTGGGACTTCCTAGGCATGCTTGGCAAAGTAGCATGGACACTCAGCATCATGGTCTAGCCACACTCACTGTTCAGTGCTTACATGGAGACTTCGTTTCAATACTGCAGCTTTCCACGCTGGCTGTGCCATTGACTTGCTCTGGCATGAGGATCAAAGAGGTTTAGGTAAACATGGTAATCAAACATGGAACCACTTATGTAAGAATCAACGCGTTGTTTTCACGTCTCTGGTCTTCACTATCATTCTTTACTTCTTGGCTCCCAAATCCCAGCTTTTCCACTGAGACTCAGGATATTAGCAGAGCTGACTGGATGGCACCTAACAACAACCACAAGGATAGCTATAGGGAACACAGGTAGCTGTAGGGACGCAGGTAGGGACACGGGTAGCTGTAGGGACGCAGGTAGCTGTAGGGACAGAGGTAGCTATAGGGACGCAGGTAGCTGTAGGGACAGAGGTAGCTATAGGGATGCAGGTAGCTGTAGGGACGCCGGTAGCTATAAGGAGACAGGTAGCTGTTCGGATGCAGATAGCTCTAGGGACACAGGTAGCTGTAGGGATGCAGGTAGCTGTAGCGACGTGGGTAGCTATAGGGATGCAGGTAGCTGTAGGGATGCAGGTAGCTATAGGGACACAATGGGGAAATGGGGGAGGGCTAAGACCCTCCTTGGGTGAATCTCAACCATTAGCCCTGCTGCCTACAGAAGCTACCTACCTGATCCTAGGAAGAAAGGCCTGGCAATTGACTTCTGGGAAGATTATAGCCATTACAAACCCTATGGAGAAGTTCTACCCTGAGCACATGGGGTCGCCATGAGTAGGAATTGCCTCAACAGCAGCGGGCATATAGGTGTGAACATGTGACTTTCAGTGTCTCTCAACTTCACTATAATTCTTCTTCTCTAAATAAAATTTCTAATAAAAACATTAATGGGAAGAGATGGGGCAAAATTGTCTAAGGAACTTAGGCACAAATTATTTAACCTGAAAAACATGTTTGTTTGTTCGTTTTTTTCCTTATTGCTGACTTGAACACTTATTGTTAGGATTTTACTTCAGTGGTGTTGGGGAAAAGTAATGAAATCTACTCCCAGCCTAGAAACCTTCTCCACAAAAAATAGAAGAGAAATAAAAGGCAGATTATTGAATAAGCATTAAACCAGCTTGTGATGGGTCACAGGCAGTCCACTAAAGAGACTGCAAAGACAAGAAAGAAATCTTCACTATGATGTAGGTAAGGGAGTCCAATCATTACATTCATTTTTTTAAGATAATTGTTAATTTTCTAATCCTTCTGGCCCACAGGTAGGGCTGGGCCACCTGACCTCTTGCCAATCTTCCAGGAAAAACAGGAAGATAGAAGAGAATCTCCTGAAGTGACCTTTACATACTTTTTAGTAAGGCAAAGAATTTACCATGACGAGTTATCTAAAGGGAGATCTAGAGAAAGCAGTGGAGGACAGTGCCTCCATCCTCTGTTTTCACCTGGGGAAATTACTCCTTTATTTTCCATTTGATCTTGTCCTTAAAATAGCAAAGAACTCTTTCTGTTCTCCAATAAGACTCCCACTTTCAAAGAGAGACCACAGGAAAGCTTTCTTTCTCAGCAATTGGAATGAGATGCTCCAAGCTAGAGAGTGCTGGTCTACCGTTAGACCTTTCCTCCTTTCTTCTGCTGTATTGTAAGGCCCTGAGTGATCACAAGTGTCCCTGGAGTGGCTTGGCTGTCCACCGGAATAGTTTCCCACATGGCTGCTGAAACTTTCACCCCAGCTGGGGCTGGCCTGCAGCTTTGCAGACTCAGATTTGTTTGTTCTTTTAGCAGCCCGTTGTATATTCAATGTTCTTCACCAACTCATAATTCAAAGGCATCAATTCTTCGTCAGCCTTCCTTACCCATTGTCTAGCTTTTACATACATATGAGGTGACTGAAAATACCATGGCTTGGGTCAGGCGCACCTTAGTCCCCAAAGTGACGTCTTTGCTGTTTAACACTTTAAAGAGGTCTTCTGCAGCAGATTTGCCCAATGCAATAATACATCGTTTGATTTCTTGACTGCTGCTTCCATGGGCGTTGATTGAGGATCCAAGTAAAATGAAGTCCTTGACAGCTTCAGTATTTCCTCTGTTTATCATGATGCTGCTAATGGGTCCGGTTGTGAGGATTTTTTGTTTTCTTTATGTTGAGGTGTAAGCTATGCTGAAGGCTGCAGTCTTTCTTCTTCATCAGTAAGTACTTCAAGTCATCCTCACTTTCATCAAGCAAGACTGTGTCATCAGGCAAGAGAGTCATTGTTTTTGGTGACAGTTCTGCTTTCCAATGCCAAAAGATGTTTCTTTTTTTTGCATAACTTCTTCTTAGCATTGTGTGTATGACTCACTGACTTTTATTAATTTTAACACAATAACATTCCCTTTTAAAATAATACAGTGACAGGCCAAATGCTCATTGTATAGTAGAGAATCCATTCCCTCAATTGGAATGAATACATTCAGTACCAATGTGGGTAGCTCAATAAAGTAACAACCTTATATGTATGGTTCTGTGCATCATTACCTTCCACTTACTAGCTCTTAATTGAAACTAAAGTATCCTGTGAGGTAAAAAGGTTAGGGAAAGTAAAGTTTTAGCTTCCTTAACCTCCCTCCCTCTGTTGGCAATATGAAGATGCTCCACACGTTGATGGGAAGGCCTGGGACATTATGTCAAGATGCGTTGCATGCAGGCTCAGGGGTGCAGGGATGGCTCCACAGTGATCCAGCCCAAGTTCCATGGTTCCATGGATTTCCACCCTCTCTTTGCGTGTGACCTCCCATCTGTGCCATTCCTCCAGTGCTTCTGCTGCTTCTCTGTAGAACAGGCAGGAAGAACAATGAGAATGGTCCCCCTAGATCTCTATTCAAACAGTTCTAGTGAAGAGCCTCTGTCTTAGGCTGGGTTCTCTAGAGAAGCAAAACCGGCAAAGCATATAAATATATATAGAGAGTGAGATTTATATCAAGGAAATGGTGCATACAGCTGTAGAGACTGGAACGTCCCAAGTCCGTGGGTCAGGATAGAGGCTCCTCCTGATTCACGTAGCCACTGGGGCTGGCAAACCCAAGATTGGCAGCTCAGAGAGCAGGGCTCTTGCTCACAGGCTGTGAAGATCGATGAATCTCAAGCTCAGCAGGCAAGACTGCAGGTAAACTACTAGCTCAAGTCCCAAGAACCGGAGGTCAGACAAACAGGAGCCAGCTGCAGGATCTAGCATGAGCGAAAAAGCCCTTGAGCCTTGCCTGAATGTCCACTTAGGTTTGATGCAGGCCACAGGCCCGAGGAAACTCCCTTTCAACTGATTGGCTACTCACAGCAGATCCCATCATGGAGATGATCACAGCATCATATGACTGCCAAACCACTGAGAACCATGGCGCAACCAAGTTGACACATAGCCTGAACTATCACAGCCTATGAGGATAAGATGAAATACTCTTTTGCTGTCATATGTGTTCCATCATTTAAGCTGCCAGAGACCATGGGTACTGGAGAGGTCACGTGTTATGAGCAGAAGAAGATAGATAAACTAAAAACAGTAAACACACATTTGCAGATAATGATATAGCAACAAAGCGTGATTATTTAATTGTCAAAAGAAAAGAAGCTTTCATGGTGTTATACTGGGAATTTTGTCCATCCAGTCCTTTCTTGCCAATTTATTTCCCAGTCATCTGAGATTGACTTGGCCCTGGAAGAAGCCAATTGCGCTGAAATTCCAACCCCAAAACGTGAAGTCTGATGAGAGATCTGACGTTGATCAATGACTTATTAAGTCTTTACTAATTTCGGAATAGTTTGGGATCCATCACCACTCCACTAATTTCCTAAAACAGAATTAGGTACTGAAATGTAGGTGGTCTACCTGAACCCAGTCTTAGGAGGCAGAGTAAGTCGGCACTATAGGACTGGTGGAGTGAAATAGTGGGTCCCATGACTTTTGTGAGAATCACCTGAACTACAGGTGCTTCCTAAGAGGCAATGGGAAAGAATAAATGGAGAAAAAAAATAGAAGTTGTCAAGGATTTCATTCTACTTGAATTGACAATCAGAATCCATGGAAGCATCAGTTAATAAACCAAACAGCTTACTACATTGGACAAATTTGCTGCAAAAGACCACTTTAAAGTTCTAAAAACCAAAGATGTCACTTTGATGACTAAGGCACGCCTGACCCAAGCCACGGTCTCTTCAATTGCCCCTACGCATGCAAAAGCTGGACAATGGAAAAGGAAGACTGGAGAATTGACGCGTTTGAATTGTGGTTTTGGCAAAGAGTAATGAATATTCTGGGACTGCCAGAGAATGAACCTATCAGTCTTAGAAGAAATACAACCAGAATGCTCCTTAGAGGCATGGATGGCGAGACTTTGGCTCACTTACTTTGGACAAGTCATTAGGAAATACCAGTCCCTGGAAAAGGACTTCATGTTTGGTAGAGAGTCAGCAAAAACAAGGGAAACCTCAATGAGATGGATTGACGCAAAAGCCCTAACAATGGACTCAGATGTGCCGATGATCATGAAGATGGTGCAGGACTGGGCAACGTTTCCTTCTGTTATATGTAAGGTTGTCATGAGTTGGAGCTGACTTGGCAGTGACTACCAACCACAGTAAAGAGAGCCAGAGGATAAATAGGGTTGATGGATCAGGCCTGAAGGAGACAGAAGCTTTCCGGGGGGTATGAGCATGGATCAGTGCCCTCAACGCTTAAATGGGTGATATAATAGCTTCTAATGCCCATGCAGCACAGTGCTTAAGAGCTCAGCTGCTAAACAAAATGTTGGCAGTTTGAATCCACCAGACTCTCCTTGGAAACCTTCTGGGGCAGTTCTCCTCTGTCCTATAGGGTCGCTATGAGTCGGAATTGACTCGATGGCAGTGGGTTTGGTTTGGGTTTTTTTGGAATGCGCATGCAGGGCTTTCGGTGAGAGTAGAGGGTTAGTACACGTGGACACATAGCACAGTGCCTGGCCCACAGCGTCTGCACAAGACAGGCTAGCTGCTGCTGGTGTTGTGTTTTCACTGACTTAGTGTTCTTGTTGGTAGTGTATTCAGTATATTTATGTTTAGTGCAGTGCCTGATACAAGGAAAACACAGCACAACTAACCTGAAGATCGGCCTTGTAAATGAGGAGACTTGTACAGATGAGATGAGACAGGAATCGCGCTGGAGGTGCTGTGTGCTTCCATCCCAGCATCTGAGTGGCGGGCCCTGTGGGTTCTGAAAGATGGCCCCCCTTTCCACCTTCTTTCTCTCTGCTCTTTCTCATTAATTTGTTCTACGTGCATCCAATTTGAAGGCTGCTATAACCCGAGGCAGGAGTCCTGGTTGCACAGTGGTTAAGCGCTTGACTGCTAACCAAAAGGCCAGCTGTTGGAACCCTCTAGCTGCTCCATGGAAGAAGGATGTGGCAGTCTGCTTATGTAAAGATTTACTGCCTTGGAAACCCTGGGGGGCAGTTCTACTCTGTCCTGCAGGGTCGCCGTGATTCGGAATTGACTTGACAGCAGTGGGATTGCTTTGGTTTGCTATAACTCAAGGAGATGGGACTAAGCCAGTATCCCAAAATTCAGACTCTCAACATTTATTAAGTGCATATTATGTGCAAGGAATTTTATAGTATTTTTTAAGTAATTGTTATATTCGACTTTATGGCAATATAGGCATGGACTGAATGGCTGTGTTGAAGACCTACGCTGTTATACTATTATTTAACTGTTCAATAGATGACAAAAACTTGGTTTATGTACCAAGAGTAGAGTGCTCAATGGTATAGGAATTGTATGTACACACACACTTGTGCATTCTTAAATGAACTCCATTTGTCCCTATCTACTATCCCATATCCCATAAAATAACTTTCTTAAGATTTAATCTATAGATACCAGTTGCCATCCAGTTGACCTCAACTCATAGAGATCCCATGTGTGTCAGAGTAGAACTGTGCTCTGTAGGGTTTTCAATGGCTAATTTTTCAGAAGTAGATTTAGGCCTTTCTTCTGAGGCACCTCTGGGTGGACTCAAGCTTCCAATGTTTTCGTTAGAACCAAGCACATTAATTGTTTGCACCACCAAAGGCCTCTAATTTGCCAGTGGTTCTTTTAATTTCTTCATGATGAAATCAATCCTTATAGTGCCTTTAATCATTTAACGTTTGAGTAGTACAGATAGCTGATGAGCGAGGGAGGGATTTTGCAATTAGGAATGCAGTGGTCATTAACACTTCTTATTCCCCAACTACTAACAACGCACCCATTCTTATTTTAAACCTTTCTTGTATCACTTTGATTTCTAAGTCAAACGCTGAGAAACATTTTGACTCATCTGATTTTTGATAGAATGATGCTAAAGAGTTTGCTACATGTTAAGATGTATGAGATAATAAGAGAAGAAGTTGAGACATTTCTTGTTTTGTTTACTACTTTGGATGCTTCAGTACTACTCGTTCTGGTAATCTCCCAAAGGTGGAAGGCTGCGGGACAAAATTCAGTAAAAAGCAAGTCTATTTAATGGTTTTCTTACCTAATGATGCGCTGGTAGAAGACGCAGCTCGAGCGAGCATGGGCTGTTCAGGAGGAAGGTGGAGGAGGATTTATGTTTAGTATTAATTACACCACTGAGGAACGGTTCTGTCAGAGAACTGCTTAGAAACTTCCCACCATTGACTGTGCTTATGCTGGAGATACCGTGACAGTGTATGAATCAAACTAACTGCAACTCTTACTTGGTTATGAAAAAAAATGACATGTGCATCTTCCAAATTAAGTCTTTCTCACACAAATTGCTGGTTGCCACCGTAAATCAAGCAACATGTGTTCTGAATTCTGACTGCTAGAGAATTAGCTATTGAGTGGGGAAATGAGATACTTTTGTTTGCAGCTAAACTCAAGTTGACACTTTTTTTGCTTTATCTAAAAATACATGTTATGAAACTCTTGACTCCCTAGCTTCTGTAGCTGGAGGGAATTTTGGATAGTTCAGTCCAGCCCCTTTGTTCTGAGGTGAGGAAAACAAGGCCCAGAGAGGCAGAGGGACAGTGGACCGAGGTCTCAATCAAATCAGTGGCCGAACTCGGCTTGAATTCTGAGTGCAGTGATGGTACTAACTACCATCCTCCGGAGTTATGCACACGAAATGGCCAAGTCATCAACAATCAGCCACGTTATGGGTTGAATTGTCTAGCCAACAAGTATGTATTGAAATCCTAACCCTGTTCCTGTAAATACAACCCTGTTTGGAAATAGGAGTTTTTGTTTTGTTATGTTAATGAGATATACTAGTGTAGGATGGGTCCTACACCTAATCCCTTCTGAGAGGTGTCCCATAAAAAGAGTAGAATATACAGAAACGTATACACAGGGGAAAACAGATGCCACGTGAGGCCCTGTCTACAAGCAAAGAAATGTCAAGGATCACCAGCAGACACCAGACACTAGGAGAGAGGCCAGCGAAGGAATCAACACAGCCAAGACCCTGATTTGGACTTTTAGCCTCCAGAGCTGTGAAACTATACATTTGGGTTCTTTAAAACCACCCACTTAGGGTATTTTTGTTACAGCAGCACTAGGAGACTCAGACAAACCACCAGATCCCTACGTAAGAAAATACCATCCAGACACAAGAAAATGGCAGAGCTGGGGTTCTCATCCAGATCTGGTAACTGGTAACTCCAGAGTCCATGCTCTGAACCACCCTTCCCCTCAACCCCAGCTCAGTACTGCATCATAACTGGCACATTGTCGTTTTCTGAGAAGATCTATTTATGGCTTTTACTGTAAAGTCCAGAGTGTTGGAGGACATCAGGTTGGTAAAGCAGAGGGTCAGCAAAAATGGGATGGATTGACACAATAGCCACAACAATGGACTCAAACACTAAGAATCATGAAGATGGTGCAGGACCAGGCAGTGTTTCATCCTGTTGTACGTGAGGTCGCCATGAGTCAGAGCTGACTCGACGGCAACCAACAGCAGCAACAGGGTGGTGAGGAGCATACGAGACAGAGATTATGGAAGTGATGGTAAAAATGTCCGTCGGATGAAGAACAGAGCCTGTGTTGTCTTTACTTGAATTGCAAGTGACAGTTTGGATGGTCCTACCTTTTTCAAGGGACCTGTCTCTATACCAGGAGCTGTTAAACTGCAGCCCCAGCCCAATATGACCTGTCACCTGTTCTTGTCTGGTTTCAGGAGCCAAGAGAGGTTTTTTTTGCATTTTTAAATGGCTGAAAAATATCCAAAGAAGAATAATATTTTCTGACACATGAAGATGATATGAAATTAAAATTTCAGTGTTATCAATAGAGGCTTGGTGAACATTGCCACGCTCTCACCTTGTGTCTTCCATGGCTGGTTTTGTGCTCCAAGGGCAGAGTGGTCGAGATAGAGCCAGTGTGGCCCACAAACCCTAAGCCATTCACTGCCTGGCCTTGTACAGACAAAGCTTGCCAACTCCCTTAGTCTCCGAGGGTTGCTGTAACAAAATACCACCACGTGAGTGGCTTTGCAGAACATGAACTTACTTTCTCATAGTTCTGGAGACGGGAGTCCAGATTCAAGACGTCAGTAAGGCTCTACTTGCACTGTTGGCACTAGCGGCGTATCCTTCCTTGTCTCTTCTAGCTTCTGGTTGCCCCAAAAGTTAATAGACGATTCTATTTCACATTTTAGATTTAGGCTAGTTTAAAACATGAGTCTTATTCTGTAGCCTTGCACTGTTGAGTCAGGGATGCTGAGAAATGGATGTCTTATTTTATGTGAATTTCACAATTTTGAATAAAAAAATTAAGAAGCCTGGTGGTCAACATGGCAGAGTAGTTAGACGATTCCTATATCCCTCTTACAGCAAAGACCTGGAAAAATAAGTGATTTGATTCTATGTGAACATCTGGCAGCCCTGAACAAGGCAAGGTTAAGAAATCCATGTGAGTCATACCGGAGAGGAAGACCGTTTGGAAGAGGTGAGGAGCGCTAGAGCCGTGGCGGCTATGCTGCAGAGACACAGCCATGCTGGGCCGCGATGGAGCAGGCAGACAGCTGTGCTGTGTGCGTGCTCGAGAAGCAGTTTCCACATCAAGAGAGACCCAGCAGCAGAGTCTGCTTGGACACTCTGAACCAGTGAAGAGCAGCTCCCAAGAGGCTAGGATAAGTACATGCGCGCACCCTTTTGTGGTGAGTTAAAAAAAAGCCCATTTGGGAAAAACCTCTCTCCCTTTTACATCCTATCTCCGCGCTCTGCATCGGATTTGGGAAAAACCTCTCTTCCTTTTACTGCCTCCCTCCCCGCTCTGCACCAGGAGTTCACTGGGCCGGAAATAGATCCCAAAAGGTGCCCTGACCCATTCTTCTGGCCTGGGAGAGGGAACAAATAAGCTGCTGGCTCCCCTAGGCCAGGAACACAGGGTCGGCACAGCTCCTTTGCTGGCCATAGAAATCAGGAGTCTGCAGACTCTGAGTGTCATACACCCCTGTATAGACTTGTGGGGACCCATTTCAACAGCGTTAGCCCTCACTACCACAGTACAACAGGGGAAACATCTGAAGTTTAACTTCAACTGCTTCAGCTGTGAACGGGCAGATTTGTGATCCTCGAAACAACCCTGCCCCTCAAGTAGGCACTTTTATTGATCTGCAGCAGGCTCTTGCAGACTGGTGATAGTTCCTAAAGTGCCTAGTCACCTGCTTCAGGAGTTCAAGAAAAAGTGGTGCCCTCGAGTATGTGCAGCCAACATAGTGGGGCACTCTTAGGCTGGCTGCAAAACTCACCTACCTATTCACCCTAGAGAATAGGGACCTGCTTTTCTTTCAGACTCTCAGGGGCAGCCGTCGGCCCCCTGCCTGGCTCAGCGCATGATCCCCTACCACAGCCAGAGTCCAGTGCCTGCACCAATCACCCATGCCTCTCTAGGACTGGGAGGTGAGAGCCTGCATCACACACTTGGTGATCGACTGCCTGCACACCCAAGCTGATCCCATATAGGAAATTTTAACGAACTCCTGGGTGCCCATACTTAGTTACAGAACCAACTACCTGGTGACAGGACATTAGAGATCAAAAGATGTCAAAAATCAAACTAGTACACACGAGCAGCCTATTTGGACATATCGAAACAAAACAAAATAAGAAGCTAGGTCTCACTAAGCAAACACAAAATAAAATTATAATAAATTGTTGATGGCTTGGAGACAACAGTCAATATCAAGTCACATAAAGAGGCAGTCCATGATGGATTCAGCAAGCTCCCAAAATAAAGAATCAATAAATTCTCTGGAGGAAGAGAACTTCTT
>NW_004444008.1:3850264-3882741 GCF_000243295.1 Trichechus manatus latirostris | reverse complement strand
AAGAGACCAAAGGGGCGGCTTCTGTCCAGAGGTGAGAGTGGAAGGCAGAGAGAGTTAGGAGCTGGTTGAATATTCCTGGGGAATCAGGGGCGGAGGGGAGGAGTGTGCTGTCGCAGAATGAGGTGAGCAGTTGGGGTCTCATAACAATGTATGTTAAAAAAAAAAATTCTGTATGGGAGACTAACTTGAAATGTAAACTTCGTTTAATTACATCAATAAAAAAATGTTTATCACTCAAAAAAAAAAAATTAAGAAGCCTGATCTCCATCTACTGGATTAAAAGTGCCGGATGCTTCTTTTAAAGATCTTTTGCTCTATTGTAATGGCATATATCATATGCAAAGAACATACTGCTTTGGGTGGTGTGGTGTGGTACGTTTTTATCAGCTACCAAAGAAGTATTTTAGTAAATTCACTACACGGAGAACAGAACATTCCCAGATACTTTAATGGATTCACTTAAGAGTGAAGCATGAGACATGTCTGAGAATGCCGCCTCATTCATTTCTTCCTTCCCTTCCGAAATTGTTTATTAGAATACATTTCCTCAATCCTACTCAAGTTTTGGTTACTTTCATTTTCGTGACAAAGTCAATATTAGTTCAAAAACTAAATATTTTCTTGGTTAATTAATATGGATTTCTATTTAAAATAATGAAATAAATTGAAAGTGATTCATTGCATTTATAGTCTGCTATTTTGATTTCCATTGTCTATTGTGTTTGTGTTAAGAAATTCTAAGAGTTATTTGCCAAGTGTTAATTGAAGGCGGAAGCGTATGTGACCATGGTGTTAGAGAATGCGGTCCCAGCAGAACTTGACTCATGAGTGGCCACATGGAGGGAATAAACGACCCCTCAGCCGCCAGCAGCAACTGTCAGACTTGTAAGCAGGGCCATCTTGCACATTCCAGCCCAGTGACCTTCAGCCAGCTGCTGTCGTGGGGTTAACACACAGCGAAACCAGTAGAACCACCCAGCCAGTCTGCAGAAGCATGAGAAATAAATATGCCATGGTTGTAAACCACTAAGTTTTGGAGTGTTTTGTTTTGCAACAATAGACAACTGAAATAAATATGTAATCCAAGCCAGGACTGAGCTCGAGTAAGCTGGGGCCCAGGAGCTGGTGAGAATAATGTGTTATTCTCTATAGAAATCAAGGCATGTAGTTGTTAGGTGCCTTTCAGCCAGTTCCGACTCATAGCGACCCTGTGAACAACAGAACGAAACACTGCCCGGTCCTGCACCATCCTCACCATCGTTGTTACGGTTGAGCCCATTGTTGCAGCCACTGTGTCAGTACATGTCACTGAGGGTCTCCCTCTTTTCTAGGACCCTCTACTTTACCAAGCATGACGTCCTTCTCCAGGGACTGTTCCTTCTTGATAACATGTCCAAAATATGTAAGATAAAGTCTCACCGTCCTTGTGTCTAATGAGCATCCTGGCTGTACTTCCCCTGAGACAGATTTGTTCGTTCTTCTGGCAGTCCGTGGGATATTCAATATTCTTCGCCAACGCCGTAATTCAAAGGCGCCAATTCTTCTTCGGTCTTCCTTATTCATTGTCCAGCTTTTGCATGCATATGAGGTGATTGAAAATACTATGGCTTAGGTCAGACACATGTTAGTCCTTAAAGTGGCGTGTTTGTTTTTTAACACTTTAAAGAGAACTTTTCAGCAGATTTGCCCAGTGCAATGCGTCATTTGATTTCTTGACTGCTGCTTCCATGGACGTTGATTGTGGATCCAAGTACAATGAAATCCTTGGCAACTTCAATCTTTTCTCCATTTACCATAATGTTGAGTATTGGTCCAGTAGTGAGGATTTTTGTTTTCTTTATGTTGAGGTGTAATCCATACTGAAGGCTGTGGTCTTTGATCTTCCTCAGTAAGTGCTTTAAGTCCTCTTCACTTTCAGCAAGCAAGGCTGTGTCATCTGAATAACAGAGGATATTAATGAGCCTTCCTCCAATCCTAATGCCCCGTTCTTCTTCATATAATCCAGCTTCTCAGATTATTTGCTCAGCATACAGATTGAATAGGTATGGTGAAAGTATACGACCCTGACACACACCTTCCCTAACTTTACACCGTACAGTATCCTCTTGTTCTGTTCGAATGACTGCCTCTTGGTTTATGTACAGGATCAACATGAGCACGATTAAGTGTTCTGGAATTCCCATTCTTCACAAATGTTATCCATAATTTGTTATGATCCACACAATTGAATGCCTTTGCATAGTCAATAAAACACAGGTAAACATCTTTCTGGTATTCTCTGCTTTCAGCCAGGATCCATCTGACGTTAGCAGTGATATCCATGGTTCCACATCCTCTTCAACCCAGCTTGAATTTCTGGCAGTTCCCTGTCAATATACTGCTGCATGCACTTTTGAATGATCTTCAGCAAAATTTTACTTGTGTGTGATATTAATGATGTTGTTTGATAATTTCTGCTTTCTGTTGGATCACCTTTCTTTGGATGTGTACAGATATGGATCAGATCTTTCAGGCGGTTCACCAGGTAGCTGTCTTCTAGATTTCATGGCATAGACGAGTGAGCACTTCAAGCACTGCATCCCTTTGTTGAAACATCTCAGTACTGTCAATTCCTGGAAGCTTGTTTTTCGCCAGTGCCTTCAGTGCAGCTTGGACTTCTTCCTTCAGAACCATCGGTTCCTGATCACGTGCTACCTCTTGGAAGGGTTGAACGTTAACCATTTCTTTTTGGTACAGTGACTCTGTGTATTCCTTCCATCTTCTTTTGATGTTTCCTGTGTCATTTAATATTTTCCCCATAGAATCCTTTAATATTGCAACTAAAAGCTCTAAATTTTTCTTCAGTTCCTTCAGCTTGAGAAATGCCAAGAGCATTCTTACATTTTGGTTTTCTACCTCCAGATCTTTGCACATGTCATTATAATACTTTACTTTGTCTTCTCGAGCCTCCCTTTGAAATCTTTTGTTCAGCTCTTTTACTTCATCATTTCTTCTTTTTGTGTTACCTACTCTGCCTTCAAAAGCAACTTTCAGAGTCTCTTTTGACATCCATTTTGGTCTTTTCTTTCTTTCCTGTCTTTTTAATGATGTTTTGCTGCCTTCATGTATAATGTCCTTGATGTCGTTCCATAACTCATGTAGTCTTGGTCATTAATGTTCAATGCATCAAATCTATTCTTGAGATGGTCTCTAAATTCAGATGGAATATACTCAAGGTCATACTTTGGCTCTCGTGGACTTGTTTTAATTTTCCTCAACTTCACCTTAAACTTGCATATTAGCAATTGATGGTCTTATCTGTGGTTGGCCACTGGCCTTGTTCTGACTGATGATATTGAGCTTTTCCATTGTCTCTTTCCACAGATGTAGTCGATTTGATTCCTGTGTATTCCATCTGGTGAGTTCCATGTGTATAGTCGCTGTGTATTTTGTTGAAAAAAGATACTTGCAATGAAGAAGTCTTTGGTGTTGCAAAATTCTATCATGCAATCTCCATCACCATATCTATCACTAAGGCTGTGCTTTCCAACTATCGATCCTTCTTGGTTTCCAGCTTTCGCATTCCAATCACCAGTAATTATCAGTGCATCTTGATTTCATAGTTGATCAATTCCAGACTGCAAAAGTTGATACAAATCTTCAATTTCCTTATTTTGGCCTTAGTGGTTGACATATAAATTTGAATAATGTTCTATCAACTGTTCTTCCTTCTAGGTATGTGGATATTATCCTATCACTGATGGCCGTTGTACTTCAGGATAGATCTTGAAATGTTCTTTTTGATGATGAATGCAACACCATTCCTCTTCAATTTATCATTCCCAGCATAGTAGACCACATGATTATCTGATTCAAAATGGCCAGTACCAATCCATTTCAGCTCACTAGTGCCTAGGATGATGATGTATATGCATTTCATTTTGATGACTTCCAGTTTTCCTAGATTCATACTTTGTACGTCCTACCTTCCGATTATTCATGCAAGTGTTTCTTCTCATTTGGGTAGTGCCACATCAGCAAATGACGGTCCTGAAAGCTTGACTGCATCCACATCATTAAGGCCAACTCTACTTTGAGGAGGCAGCTCTTCGCTAGTCGTCTTTTGAGTGCCTTCCAACCTGAGGGTCTCATCTTCCTGCACTATATCAGACCGTGTTCTGCTGCTATTCATAAGGTTTTCAGTGGACAGTTTTTTCAGAAGTAGATCACCAGGTCCTTCTTCCTAGTCTGTGCTAGTCTGGAAACTAAGCTGAAAACTGTTCACAAAGTATGACACGGCTGGTATTTGAAATACTGGTGGCAAAGCTTCCAGCATCACAGCAACACGCAAGCTACCATAGTACAACAAACTGACAGACATTCTCTATCAAAATCAAGGCATAGGATTCAATATTTTATCTGTCATCAATTTCGTGCTCTTAAAAATATCTCTACTGTTTGACAAATATTTTTGTTGGCTTGATAAAGTTGAGAATTTGCAAGATAATGTTGGTTGATGTCGTTGTTCTAGCTCATAAATAAATATGTGTTTCTAAATGTTGCCATGCATCTTCTCATCACCCATGGCTTTTACTTAGTGCTGATCTTAGATTTTGTTTCTTGGCAGAAAGCTCAGCCTATTCCCACATTGGCAGGGCTGTGCTCCTAAGTTATTCATTCCCTCCTCTGTTACCCCACTCTGCATTCGGGCAGGGGCAGCATCTCCAGTGTAATCTACACAAGCATGTGGACTTGTACCTTTGGAAAATCAAATGGAAGGGGCCACTTCCTCAACTACAGGAAGATCAGATTCAGAAGACTTTTAAGAAAAATAGATGAAAGAGAAAGGGAAATAGAAACACTCTCCACCCGTCCCAGTTTCCATGGAAATAGGTGCACATGAAGTAATGCATATTGTGATGATGTAAATATGGATATGGGTATCCCTTGGTGGCACAAACAGTGGAGTGCTCAACTACTAGCCGGAAGGTTGGTGGTTCATATCCACCAGAGGCACCTCAGAAAACAGGCCTGACACTCTGCTTCCAAAAGGCCACAGCCTTGAAAGCTGTATGGAGCACAGGTCTATTCTGCACACATGGGGTCACCATGAGTCAGAATCTACTCCACAGCAACTAGCAAAACAGCCACAACTTCAGTAATGGATTCCAATCACAAAATGAACTTAAAATAAGAATTCAGTAGAGATAAGAATTTTGAAGAATACAGAAAACATAAAATGAACATGTGACTGCTATGCGTCTTGAAAAATAAAGCAGAATTCAGTATATATTATACATGTGGTTTATTGACAGGGCAGGGTAATATATGCGTTACGAGATCATAGCTCAAAATTAAAGTACAAGATGTCTTTGTTCAAAATGTGTTAAATTATAAGCCCAAATAATCTTAAAAACAGCATTAATAGTAGCCAGGCAGCATCTAGTTCTGGTCTCAGGGCAAAGAAGGTCATTGCTCACTGAACATTTCGATCAAAGATTCTATAGGAGAATCCTTGTCAAAAGGGGAGAAATGCAGAGCAGAATTTCAAATTCTCATGGAATCTAAACTTTCTGGAGCCATTGAGGCTGGACAAACCCCTGAAACTATTGCCCTGATATAATCTTTAAACCTTAAACTAAGAGTATCCTCTGATGCCTTCTTTAAACCAAACAGTAGTTTAGTTTAATTTGTTAAGAATATCTGCCTTCAGCATTGTGCTCTTTTAAAGAGCTATCTATATGGGATCAAATTGACAACAGCAGCTTGAAAGATTAGATAGGACACATATGGGGCAGTGAGTTTATGTTAATGGGGGAGAAACAATTCAGAAAAGGAATGTGAGAAAGGTTGTACAACTTGAAGAACGTAATCAGTGTCACTGAATTGTAAATTTAGAAGTTGTATGTATTCTAAACAACAACAACAAAAAATAAAATAAAAATGTAAAAAACAGCATTAAAATATGATGTAATATCTGCTTGGTTTCATTATATTAGAAAGGCTTAAGAACTCATAGAGTGTCCTGAACTCTGATTGATAGTACATTGAAAATTACTACATTAGTTCTGTAGCTTTGTCTGCAAGGCACAGTTTAAAAAGAACAAGTCTAGGAAAATGTTAATGCTAATGAATAATAATAGGATATTTAATAAGGGATGTGTTGAAATGGAACCCCAAAACTAAGGCCAAGTTAGTAATGGGATAACCTTGGAATATTCCGGCATTACCCAAATGTTCCGTAGTTTGACAAGCTTTTCTAACTAGAGAAAGAAGTAATAATGCTATCCATCAGTCAACTTAAGGAAAACTTGATTTTCCAGTCTCCTAAAGGAATTTGTCCGATGTACCTGGAGCAATAATATAGCTAAGAATTTTCCCAAAGTAGTTGGAGCGATAATATAGCTAAGTTATATCCGGCGTATGAAGCATTACCTCTCTGTGTTCCTTTCAGATCATTTGGCAGGGCATACAGTTACATTAGTAACAAGCTAAAGCACTGGTGGGACATTAGCTTTGTCAGATGACTAGTTGGGTTGAAATTTTTCATGTGTACCATAATGTTGGGCTTTTTCTTTCAGAGAATAGCATTTTAAAAGGGAAGAAAGACAGATTTAAAAGAAAGTGTCTTGATTCACTGCTTTTCGGTTCAAGCATTTATGTTGGTTCACCCCATTGCCCAAGGCTGTGACCACCGAGAAGCGGGGATCCCCTTCCTGAATTCTCACTGGAGGTTTGCCCATTCATCATAGCACCAGAGTCCCTTGATGGTGCAGACGCCTTGGTTTTTATTTGGCTGGTCGGCTGCTACAGTCCACAGTGAGTCAGGGCCCCAGAGCTTTATTTCAATCTAAATTCACCTGGATTCTTTAACACTTAAAAGAGAGAATTTTGTTTTACACAACACGTACAGTTTGTTTCCTATTTTTTCAAGCCGCCTGTAACAGTCAGTTGCCCCTCTGCATTTGGGCCTAAAATAAGGATCATAATTTACATAGGGTCATGTGATCTACATTAAATGAGGCTACAGGCATGGAAGACATGACTATACTTGATTGTTCTTTTGTCTTCATGGAGTGTGTGTCTGTCAGGAAAGCTGGCTCTGTGTGCTTTGGGGTTTGTTGTTGTAGTTGTTTGGTGCCTTCAAGTTGGTTCCCACTCATAGCGACCCCGTGTACAACAGAACAAAACACTGCCCGGTCCTGTACCATCCTCACAATTGTTCTTATGCTTGAGCCCATTGGTGCAGCCCCTGTGTCAGTCCATCTCATTGAGGGTCTTCCTCTTTTTCGCTGACCCTCTACTCTACGAAGCATGATGTCCTTCTCCAGCGACTGACCTCTCCTGACATGTCCAAAGTATGCAAGACAGTCTCGCCATCCTCACTTCTAGGGAGCATTCTGGTTGTACTTCTTCCAAGACAGATTTGTTCATTCTTCTGGCAGTCCATGATATATTCAATATTCTTTGCTAAACTATAATTCAAAGGGTTTACTGTAATAGTATTAGAGAATGTTGAAGGAGGGAGAGAAGATGCTTAAGAAATGGTGCTAAGACAAGGTTTGAGAGCAGCCGTCTGTTTGAGGGGTGGTTCCAGGGAGCCCTGTGAAGGAGTGGGGGATGGGACCAGGAAGGAAGGTGTTGTGAATTGAATTATGTCTCCCAAAAATATGTGTCAACTTGGTTAGGCTATGATTCCCAGTATTGTGTGCTTGTCCTCCATTTCGTGATTGATGTAATTTTCCTATGTGTTGTCAACCCTGATCTCCACCTGTGGTTAATGAGGCAAGACTGGATTATGTAAAAGAGGATTAGGATGAGATTGTAACACCCTTATTCAAGTCATATCCCTGATCCAGTGTAAAGGGAGTTTCCCTGGGGTGTGGCCTGCATCACCTTTTATATTACAAGAGATGAAAGGAAAGAGAAGTGAGCAGAAAGTTGGGGACCTCATACCACCAAGAAAGCAGTGCCAGGAGCAGAGCATATCTTTTGGACCTGAGGTTCCTGCGCAGAGAACCTCCTAGACCAAGGGAAGATTGACGACAAGGATCTTCCTCCAGAGCCTACAGATAGAGAAGGCCTTCCCCTAGAGCAGACACCCTGAATTTGGACTTGTAGCCTTCTATACTGTGAGAGAATTAATTTCTCTATGTCAAAGCCATCCACTTGTGGTATTTCTGTTATAGCAGCACTAGAGGAGAGCTAATGAGAGGAGTCTCTGGACACAAGGGGGGCTACCTCCTGCTGGGGAGCCTCTGAGAAGAGGGGAACATGCTCAGATCTGCCCACTGAGGGGTGCGGGCACTGGGGCATTTATCCATCAACCCCATCCCTCACTGGTGGAGACTTTGAAAGGAATTGTCCGCAGGCCACCACAAGGAATCAGAGGAGATGTGGTCAGGCCACTGGCAACACTGACTATAGGGAGTACAGACAGAATCTAATCTAAAAGTGTGAAAGTCTAGTGATGGTTTTCAGTCCAGCAGAAGACCACACTGAGCTCGTGCACACACACAGGTTGTCATAATGAGGCAGCAATGCAAAACAAGGAAGCTCTGGTGGCACGGTGGTTAAAAGTGCTGAGCTGCTAACCCAAAGGCCACTCCGCAGGAGAAAAGGCCTGGCAATCTGCTCCCGTAAAGATTACAGCCTAGGAAACCCTATGGAATAGTGCCACTCTGTCCTATAGGGTCTCTATCAGTCAGAATCAACTCAGCAGCACACAACAACAACAGTGCAACCCCGTGTAAAACAGAATGAAATGCTGCCCAGTCCTGTGCCATCTTCACAGTTGTTGCTACGTTTGAGCCCATTGAGCAGCCACTGTGTCAGTCCATCACCTTGAGGGTCTTCCTCTTTTCCGCTGACCCTCTACTTTGCCAAGCATGATGTCCTTCTCTAGGGACTGATCCCTCCTGATAACATGTCCAGAGTATGTGAGATGAAATCTCGCCATCCTTGCTTTTAATAAGCATTCTGGCTGTACTTCTTCGAAGACAGATTTGTTCTTTCTTCTGGCAGTCCATGGTATATTCAGTATTCTTCACCAGCACCTAATTCAAATGCGTCGATCCTTCTTTGGTCTTCTTTATTCATTGTCCAGCTTTTGGATGCATATGAAGCGGTTGAAAATACCAGGGCTTGAGTCAGGTTCACCTTAGTCCTCAAAGTAACATCTTTGCTTGTTTACACTTTGAAGAGGTCTTTTGCAGCAGATTTGCCCAATGCAGTATGTAGTTTAGTTCTTTGACTTCTGCGGAACATGGTAAATGGAGCACCTGTGACCTGGGACATTTCATTGTTTCTCAGCCCCTGACTCATCCCCCGTCAGGAAAAGTATAAAATTGATCTTGACATAATTAAACCAATCACCAGACATCTCTAGACAGTTATGACTCACCCATATTCCATTGAGATTTCTGAATGGATGTCCTCGGTCCAGATTTATCTATTCTTTAAATTCTGCATTCTCTATCACTGTTTTGGAAGTTAATAGGAATTTATGTTCAGTGTCTACTTGCTAGGTTATGACAAAGACTGGATGGAGGCCTGGGAGCAACCTGGCTCACTGTGCTCCCTCAGGGACTGCTGTGTTCCCGTCTGAGAGTGGCCACACAGGTCTCCCGGGTTTTGTTGATGGAATCGCCCACACTTTCCTCAGTCGTTTTACCACATCTGTCTAAATAGGTTTTGGATATTACAACTCCTTTGTAATATTTTTGCCTCACACCCAACCATCCTGTATACTGATCAATAAACACAAAGAAAACACAGCGACCATGCCATACAGTTCCTCCTTGTCATGTTAGATCAATACCAAGGGAAAGGAAACCACTGAACACAGTGTTGTTGTGTGCCGTAGAATCGATTCCGACTCATAGTGACTCTATAGGACAGAGTAGAACTGTCCCATAGGGTTTCCAAAGTTGTAGTCTTTATGGAAGCAGATTCCACATCTTTCTCCCACGGAGCAGCTGGTGGGTTCGAACCACTGACCTTTCAGTTAGCAGTCGAGTGCTTCATCACTGTGCCACCAGGGCTTCTTGAACACAGTGCTAGCAAAACAAAATCCCTAGGCTTCAAAGGACAGCATTTGTTGGCCAAGGGTTTGCTTGGGTACACTGTGAATTTTATCACTTTTAGATTTTAAAAACCTTTAACCATGGAGTAGTTCACTGTGCTGTGTTCGGTTGTATCCCCCTCAAAATGTATGTCCACCTGGGACCTGTGAATGTGACTTTATTTGGAAGTAGCACTGTTACTGATATAATTAGGTTAAGATAGGTCATCCTGGATTAGGTGGGTCCTAATCCAGTGACGGGTGTTCTCATAAGAAGAGGGGAATTTGACCCAGACACTCACAGGGGAGACAGCTCTGTGAAGAAGAGAGGCAAAGACTGGAGTTACGATGCCACAAAGCAAGGAACACTAAGGGTCACTGGCAACCACCAGAATTCAGAGGAGGTGAAGATAGATGCCTCCCTGGAGTCTTTGGAAGGAGCATGGCCCTGCCCACACCCTGATTTTGGACTCCCGGCCCCCAGAACTACCAGAGAATAAATTTCTGTTGCTTTAAGCTACCCACTTTACAATGCTTTATTAAGGCAGTCACAGGAAACTAACACAGTCACAGAGGTAAAAAAAAATTAGTTATTGAAGATAAGTGGCAAATTTATGTGTTTGGGGGATGAGTAGTGAGAGATGAGTAGATAATGGAGTAGTTCTTTCTATCAAGGGTACGGAAGTTAGTAAAAAAGTGCCATTTATTTTGAAGCTAAACCCCAGTCTCTTCAGGTGGGCTCTGAGATTAGAGAGGCACAGTCTTGTGTAGACATCAGGTCATCAGCCAAATGTAACAGACACTCAATTTCTGCCTAATAAGGACACAGCTTTCTCTTTTATAAGCTTTAAAATGCGAACTTCTATTTTCATGTCATTAATAGTTTCTTCTAACTCCCGTCTGTCAGTGTGTTGTACTGTGGTGGCTTGCATGTCTCTGTGAAGCCAGAAGTTCTGCCACCAGTACTTCACACACCAGCAGGGTCACCCGTGGTGGACAGGTTTCAGCGAAGCTTCCAGACTAAGGCAGACTAGGAGGAAAGACCTGGCAATCTACTTCTGAAAACTAAAACCTAATTACAAAAATTAATGCCAGTGGTTCACAACAGAACATTGTCTGACATAGTGCTGGCAGATGAGCTCCTTGTTTGGAAGGCTCTCAAAGAACACAGTGGCCCCAGCAGTGGACTGGAGCATAGTAGCCATCATGAAGAGGGCGCAGGACCAGGCAGTGTTTCATTCAGTTGTAGATGGTGTCAACATGAGGGAAAGCTGAGTCCACAGCAACTAACAGTAATAACAACAATCTTTCTTGGTAACCTGAGTTCCAGGTGACTCCATTTTTCTGGGATCACCTGTTTCTTCAACACACACACAAAATTGCCTGATTTCTCATCCCATGAACTGTGAGAAGTCCAGTTGTGAGCCCAGTATTCTCCATACTGCTGGTGCTGCCCCCCTGGCCCTGGCTCCAGGTGTGGCATCTTACACAGTCGGGATACTGTTCCTGCTCTTTCAGCATTTCACTTGGGGTAAAATCATGAGCTCACCCCCTCACGTAAGCTAATGTGATGCTGCTGTACTGTTTGATCATTAGTGCATTTTGGGGAATAATGGAAGAGACAGCTCCAAAGAGTAATCAATTAAAATGTATCTTCAAGCACTTGCTAATATTCACCAGCCACTTGCCTGCCATCTTTCTGTGTCTTATACTTAAGATGTGTCTCTTAAGTAGTAGCCATTTGGATCGAGTTGATTCCTACTCATAGAGACCCTGTAGGACAGAGTAGAACTCCCCCATAAGGTTTCCAAGGCTGTAATCTTATGGAAACACACTGCCACATCTTTCTACCGAGGAGTGGCTGGTGGGTTCAAATCGCTGACCTTTCAGTTTGCCGCCGAGTGCTTTAACCACTGCTTCACCAGGGCTCCTTATAAGTAGTACCGAGTTATGTTTATTTAATCCAATGGGAAATATCCGTAAAATAATTGGAGTATTTAGTCAATTTAAATTTGGTGTAATTCCTGATGTGGTGGGTATCTACCGGAGTGTGATGTATTTTCTTTGTCTCGCTTGTTTTAAGTTTTCTTTGTCTTGTCTTTAGTGTCTTATTTTGGATTAATAAAGGGTTTCTTTTACTCTTCTTTTTGTTGCTACTGTGGAAGTCGTGTCCATTCTTGCCTTACTGCAGTTTAATATTGGTACCTCCCACACCACACTAGGGCCTCAGAGCAAGAACTCCTTACACCCCCTCTCAGCTTGTGGGCTAGTTTTGGTGTGTATTTTAATTCTACGCGCATTTTAGATCCCGGAAGTCATTGACCGCATTAGTTTGTACCAACAATATTAATTTATGTTTCCCTACATTTACGTAGACGTAAGTCTCTGGGTGGCACAAATGGTTTACCCTCCACTACTGACTTAACGGTTGGTGGTTTGAGCCCACCCTGCATTGCAGAGGAAGAAAGCCCTGGTAGTCTGCTTCCATTAAGATTAACAGCCAAGAAAACCCTATGGAGCAGTTGTACTGTAACTCATGAGGCCGCCGTGAGTCGGAATCAACTCAGTGCCAATGGGTTTGTTGGTTTCTTTTTATACATAAACATGTGGGCATTTAATTCATTAAAAATTTGATTTCTCTATTTCATTTCTTCAAGGGGAATTTAACAAAGTTAAAGGATGATATTTAAGTAAAAAGCAGTCTTATTAGTCTCTTAAGTACCAATAAAATCTCCGTTGGCAGCCCAGTATCAGCGCTTGTGACAAGGGTTGGCATCCGTGCCCTAGACCCCACTGCCTCTTTTAACTTTTAAGAAGGATGATGGAGATGCCCATCTGAGGGGCAGTGGGTTTGATTCTATCTGCTAACCTGAATAGTGCCCTTGGGAGTGCGTACCACCCAGCAGGTGCTCCTTAGCTCTCACTTGCCTTTCTGTTATCCCAGGGGCCCTGCGTGTGGCTTTCTCCAGACACCAGCCGGTGCTTCTGTCCTCAGCAGACTCTGAGTGCATCGTGTTGGCATCATGCTGGGTTAAGAAGTATGTGATATCAGGGACTGTCTCAGTCATCTAGTGCTGCTATAACAGAAATACTACAAGTAGATGGCTTTAAAGAACAGAAATTTATTCTCTCATGGTTTAGGTGGCTAGAAGTCCGAATTCAGGGCACCGCCTCCAGGGGAAGGCTTTCTCTCTCTCTCTTGGCTCTGGGGGAAGTCTTGTCATCAGTCTTCCCCTGGTCTATGAGCTTCTCTTCAAAAGGACCCTGGGTCCAAAGGATGAGCTCCCTCTTGGTTCTTCTTTCTTGGTGGTAGGAGGTCCCTATCTCTCTGCTCCCTTCTTTCTCCTTTTATCTCTTGTAAGATAAAGTTGATGTTGGCCACACCTCAGGGAAACTCCCCTTGCATGGGATCAGGGCTGTGACCTGCATAACGGTGTTGTATCCCACCCTAATCCTCTTTAACATAGCCTAACCTTGCCTCATTAACCACAGGCAGAGATTAGGGTTTACAATACATAGGAAAACTACATCAGATCATGAAATGGAGGACCACCACACAGTGTTGGGAATCATGGCCTAGCCAAGTTGACACACATTTTTGGGGGACACAAGTCTATCTTAAAAAGGACCTTTTCTCATTCTTCACATGAGAATCATCAGTGCTTACCAAGGGACCTGGTGGATGTTTGCCACATAGATGAATGTGTGAGTAGATGAACAAATTATCAACACTTGGTTACACCAGTGAATAGGAAAACACTCCCTAGTGTGGACGGAAGTCCACCCACAGGTACACTGGGTCTTCTGCTGACTTTCCACTGGGCTTCCTTAGAGCAGGCCGGCGGTAGGCTATGGTGAGGGATGTCCCAGCTCCATTAAGATGGACTTCTAATCTACCCCCTGCTCCCACGGGATGTGCCCTCGGAAGAGGAGGAGGGCGAAGAGAATGGATGCATGACACTGCCAACCCGGTGCTGTGGCCGGCTTGCACTCCACCCCTACTTTCTCACTACTTCGTCCACAAGAACGAAAAAAAATAAAGAAAAGGAGAGAGAAATAAATGTAGGAGATGGAGACAGTTTTTCATTCCACTGATGTTTATTCATCAAGCCAAATGCCGGTGGCTAAACTTCACAACACCTGAAGAATATAGTGTTTTACACAATAGGTTAACATTTTAAATGCTCTAGGGTGAATATAAACTTTCAAATATTGCCTTTCTGTGATATATTTCCTTAAAAAAAAATACTTTGTATTTTCTTTGAAGAGAATGAAAAAGAGGCACTCTAACTAAAATAAATACATATTAAAATAAGTGCAATGTTCCACACTCATATTTATTGCTCACTGGATTTATTGAATTTAGAGACCAAAAATTATTAGAAAAACCCCTATGTTATCATTTCTTTGTGTTCTACCTGTAGCTTCTTATAGGTGACATTTTACCACAGCTAATATAAGAATTATTGACGCCTTTGAATTGTGGTATTGGCAAAAAATGAATATATTTATGGACTGCCAGAAGAACAAACAAATCTGTCTTGGAAGAAGTACAACCAGAATGCTTCTTAGAAGCTAGGATGACGAGACTTTGTCTCATGTACTTTGGGCATGTTATCAGGAGAGACCAGTCCCTGGAGAAGAACATCATGCTTGGTAAACTAGAGGGTCAGTGAAAAAGAGGCGGACCCTCAATAAGATGGATTGACACAGTTGCTGCAACGATAGACTCAAACATAGCAACAATCATGAGGATGGCGCAGGACCGGGCAGTGTTTTGTTCTGTTGTACATAGGGTTGCTATGAGTCGGAACTGACTCGATGGCACCTAATAACAATAAAAAAGCTATAACAGTATTTCTGACTTCATCTTTATAATAGTTTAGAATCACTAAAGGGGATACAGTGTTCATCATAGAGAAAATGAAATATTTGAAAATATTTGGCTATCTTATTTGGAGAATGTGCAATATTGGTTGAATTTATAAAGTGCTATAAAACTTGTACTTTATCTCTCAAATGAGTGAGATGGGGAAACTGAGTATTTCCTATCTTAGACTGACCACTGGATTCTGGTATTTTAATATTATTTCTGCTTCACTACTTTAAAATAGATAAATAATATCCTTGGGAAAATAATATTTCCTTCCTTTATTCTTCACACCAAAGAGTAGCTACTTGAAACTCAACAAATAAGAAGTAATATCACACTCTAATCTTAGAAAATTTTATTTTTTGCTTTATGTATTTTAGAATCTGTATAATAACTTGCAAATAGTCCCCCAAATTGGCCCCACTACAAAAAAGTGATAATTTCAAATGGGTCTCTTATTTTAGTTATTTGAAACGTCTTTTTGTCTCCTCATCATGCTGTTTTAGGAGCGTCTTCTCCTCTCCTTGCTGCCAGCTCACATAGCCATGGAAATGAAAGCCGAGATCATCCAGAGGCTGCAGGGCCCCAAAGCGGGCCAGATGGAGAACACTAACAACTTCCACAACCTGTACGTCAAGAGGCACACCAACGTCAGGTACGAATCTCTGTCCATGGTTGTCAGCAAGTCTGGGGAGTCCGCTTGCCAGATGGTGACATTTTAACTGGTGTGCACACATTACAATGTGATGACATCGCCTATGTAACTGTCAGTTCTTTGCAAGTAGAGTAGTTACTGCTCTGCTCACACGTATGGTGCCTTCATGTGAAGATAAGGAAATAAGATCCTCTTTACTTTATTGGATTGAGGTACCCATTCACAGTCCTACTCTCTGTAATTTGCCATCAGTCACCAAATGGTGAGAGGTGGACTTTGGATCTCATGCATCTATGAAGTCTAGGATGCTGGGCGTTGCAGGAGGGCTGAAGGGAAAATCAGTGGGCTCTCTGGCATGAGGACTGAGGACTCCAGATGAGCTTTTCTGGGGTGGGGGCTCCATGAAGCCAGTACATTGCAGGGAAGCTGGGTTCTGCTCCCATCAGGGATGATGGGCTTCTGGGATATGGCCAACCAGCACGATAATAGATTGGTGAACACATTCATGAATTTACGGGGGAGTCACTGCTTCTCTGAGGCTGGCATAGCCATACCTGCTTCCCAAGGAGCCATTCTTGGGATCGCATGCTTGGGAAATGAATGTGTTAGCAGCATGGGATTATAGGAAAGAAGGAGAAGGATGTGGGTCTCCACCTCACTGAGCTCTCGGGAGGAACCTGAAGGGCACTCACCTGAGTGGAGAGGATGCACCTACCCCACATCTTGTGGTTCAGACAGAGCACGGCACGTGCAGACCATGGTGCCCTCATCCATCCCCATTTTCTGTGTCCCTCCCATTCCTGCTACTTCTTCTTGGATTACTCTTCATCCATTGGGTTATGTTGAAGCGGTGGTTTTTCTTTTAGCTGAGTATCTCACTAAGCAGTCACGTATATGTCTGACCTCATCCATTGTGTCCTGATTTGTTAGATAAGCTACCAGGCTGGCTGCCTTGTTGCCCCCTCTCCAGGTTGATAGTCCAATGGCAGCAACAACATTAACAGTACTCCTTTGTTGATCATCTACTAGAATTGGAATCCAGGCCCTTTTGCCCCTTTACTGCTTCCTGCTCTGGTTGCTTCAGGGCAACAGTGTTTGAAGTTCATTAATAGAAACAAATGAAATGTAATTTAACACATCACTAGGACAAATACCATTCTGACACCAGATTTACAAAGGATATATAGCACTAATGATATACACAGTCCAAGCACGCATAGCTGTATATGAACAAGAAGAAATTAATATCCAGCAGGTGATAACAGAAAAAGCAGTTGCTTATCAAGTGGTATAAGGAAGTTCCTGGAGAAGGACATCATGCTTGGTAAATTAGAGGGTCAGCGAAAAAGCAGAAGACCCTCAACGAGATGGATTGACACAGTGGCTACAACAATGGGCTGAATCACTGCAGTAAATGTGAGGATGGTGCAGGACCGGGCAGTGTTTTCTTCAGTTGCCCATAGGGTCGCTATGAGTCGGAAATGACTTGGTGACACCTAACAGCAACAACAACAAGGAAGTGTCATTGGATAATGGAATGTTGCTGCTATTATTTGGAATAATAGAGAAAAAAACCTAAATATATTTACATAAAGGTCACAGATGTTAAGGAGTAAAATGATGTAAAGCACTGGCCTGCCTTCAGGCCTTCTGCATGATGCCTACAGAATTGAATAAAGCAGGATTCACAGCACCTGGCAAGGTGCACTGCCAATGGCTCTTGCTGCCTTACCTGTCCGAAATTCAGCAACTCCCTTCTGATCCCAGGAAATATTTTGAAGTCACTATTCGGTATTCAAAACATGTAAAGATGAGTGCAGCTGTGTCTAAATGGGGTCATGGAATAGCTTTAAGTAGCTGTGATACAACGCTGGAACAAATAGATCGCTATTAAGTGACTGAAGACACCATCAGCCTCCCGTAGTTGATGAATTGTTGGTCCTCACAGTGTCTGTATTAGTTATCAATACCTGTGTAACACGTTACACCAACACTCAGGTGCTCAAAACAGTGAACATCAGCTTGCTGTTTGTGTGTGTCAGGAATTTGGGGGCAGTGTTCCAGGTGATCCTGCCTTAGTGTGTCTCAGAGGCTGCAGGATGATGTCAGCTGCGGTTGCGGAAGGTTTGCTACTCTGACATGTGTAGCAGGTTATGTTAGCCATGGGATGGATGCCTCAGTTCCTCATCACTGGGCCTCTCCATAGGCTGCTCGAGTGTCCTCACAACTTGGCCACTGGCTTCCCTCAGAGCAAGAGATCCAAGAGAGAGCTAGGTAGAAGCCGCATGTCTTTTATGACCTAGGCCCCTAAGTCATGCTTTGGTCATTTCTGATGTATCCTATTGGTTACACAGGACACTTCCACTGAGGATAGGAGGAGATGATATAGAGGCATGAATCCCGAAAGGTAGGATCATTGAGGCCATCTTGGAGGCTGACTACCAATCTATATAAGACAAAAGATTGGTGAAGAAAATCTCAACTGCCTTCATTTCTCTCACAAATTGCCTAGAATATGTTTGTAGGCTCCAGGAATTGATGGAATACCAACTGAGATGTTTCAAAAAATGGATGCAGCGCTGGAAGTGCTCACTCGTCCATGTCAAGAAATTTGGAAGACAGCTACCTGGCCAACTGACTGGAAGAAATCCATATTTATGCATATTCCCAAGAAAGGTGATCCAACTGAATGCAGAAATTATCGAACAGTATCATTAATATCACATGCAAGTAAAATTTTGCTGAAGATCATTCAAAAGCGGTTGCAGCAGTATATTGCCAGAAATTCAGGCCAGATTCAGAAGAGGGCATAGAATCAGGGATATCATTGCTGATGTCAGATGGATTCTGGCTGAAAGCAGAGAATGCCAGAAACATGTTTACCTGTGTTTTATTGACTATGCAAAGGTATTCGACTGTGTGGATCATAACAAATTATGGATAACATTGTAAAGAAAGGAAATTCCAGAACATTTAATCATGTTCATGAGGAACCTGTACATAGATTAAGAGGCAGTCGTTTGAACAGAGCTAGGGGATACAGCGTGGTTTAAAGTCAGGAAAGGTGTGTGTCAAGGTTGTATCCTTTCAACCTGGTGGCGTAGTGGTTAAGAGCTATGGCTGCTAACCAAAAGATTGGCAGTTTGAATCCACCAGGCACTCCTTGGAAACCCTTTGGGGCAGTTCTACTCTGTCATGTAGCGTCACTGTGAGTCGGGATCGACTCAACGGCAACTGGTTTGGTTTGGTTTTTTATTCAATCTGTGTGCTGAGAAGATGGACTGTATGAAGAAGAACGGGGCATCAGGATTGGAGGAAGACTCATTATCAACCTGTGATATGCAGATGGCACAACCTTGCTTGCTGAAAGTGAAGAGGACTTGAAACGCTTATTGATGAAGATCAAAGACCACAGCCTTCAGTATGGATTACACCTCAAAATAAAGAAAACAAAAATCCTCACAACTGGGCCAGTAAGCAACTTCATGATAAACGGAGAAAAGATTGAAGTTGTGAAGGATTTCATTTTACTTGGATCCTCAATCAACACCCATGGAAGCAGCAGTCAATAAATCAAAAGACGCATTTGCAGCACATCTGCTGCAAAAGACCTCTTTAAAGTGTTGAAAAGCAAAGATGTCACTTTGAGGACTAAGGTGCTCCTGACCCAAGCCTTAGTGTTTTCAATTGTGTCATATGCACTCGAAAGCTTGACAATGAATAAGAAACACCAAAGAATTGAAGTCTTTGAATTGTGGTGTTGGCGAAGAATATAGAATATACCATGGACTGCCAGAAGAACGAACAAATCAGTCTTGGAAGAAGTACAACCAAAGTGTTCCTTAGAAGCAAGGATGGTGAGACTATGTCTCACATAGTTTGGACATGTTATCAGGAGAGATCAGTCCCTGGAGAAGGACATCATGCTTGGTAAAGTAGAGGGTCAGCGAAAAAGAGGAAGACCCTCAATGAGATGGATTGACACAGTGGCTGCAACAGTGGACTCAGGCCTAACAACAATTGTGAGGATGGCGCAGGACTGAGCAGTGTTTCGTTCTGTTGTAAATAGGGTCACTATGAGTCGAAACCGACTCGATAGCACCTAACAACAGCTAACAAAGATGTTTGTAGTATTCAATTAAATTTAAATACGTGAAATGCGTTTAGGATCCTAAAGTAACTTAAATGCTTAATTTAAATGGCATGGAATACCTTTTTTTTTAAGAAATACGAAAACATGGCATTTTCATGATGGAATAAGACCAGTATGAGCAAAGAAGTAGACCCTGTGCATAGATAATGCAGGGTCCAGTCAATAGCTGAGCATTTTGTGTTTGTTTATTTTTGTTTTGTTTTTTCTTTTAATTATTTGGTTTATAGACAGTACTAAAAAGATCATTTGAAAACTTTGGGTTCTACTTTGACCATTCAGTCAATAAAATGTTTGTTTTGTGTTAATAACATTTACTAGTTCTTTACTCTCTGATGATGATGATACTGTCATCACTGTAATGGCAATAGCTGCCCATTGCCTCCTGAATCTTCATCGTCTTCCTCTGAATTCTTTCCATTAGGGCTGAAGCAGCCATGAACGCACCCCATCTTTAAAAACAAACACTTTCTGGGATCCCATGCCACCATCCAACTCTGAAACAACCTTTTCTCCTTTCATAGCCTGGGTTTTAGAAAGATTTTCCACACTCTGTGACTTATCTTCCGTATTTTCTCTTCCTTCTCTAATCAATGTCTTCTGGCTTTAACCCCCACCATGCCACAAACCAGAAAAAGCAAACCACACCCACTGCCATCGAACCAATTCTGACTCATAGCGACCCTAAAGGACAGAGTAGAACTGCCCCACAGGGTTTCCAAGGAGTGACTGGTGGATTCGAACTGCCAACCTTTTGGTTAGCAGCCAAGCACTTGAACACTGCGCCACCAGGGCGCCATTGCTCAGCCATAAACCCAGTTTTCATCCTCAATGCTTCTCTCTCCTAAATTCCTAAATACCATCTAATTACAGACCATGCCAGGTTGATTCTCCTTCGTGTCTATTATATCTGCTTTCTTCTCTCCCTTTCCTCCATTAGAGACGTCCCTCGGGACTCTCCTGGGTTACTGAGATACAGTTCTACCTGATTTTCCTGTCACTAAGTTGCTTCACCCCCACATGTCTGTCAGTTGGCCATACTGTGGGGGCTTGAGTGTTACTGTGATACTGGAAGCTATGGTACCAATATTCAAATACCAGCAGGGTCACCCATAGTGGACAGGTTTCACCTGAGCTTCCAGACTAAGAAAGAAGGAAGAAGGAACTTAGCTTAGCTTCCAGTCTAAGGAGGAAGGACCTGGTAGTCTACTTCTGAAAAGAATTAGCCAGGGAAAAGCTTATGAATAGCAGCAGAACATTGTCTGATAGATTGCTGGAAAATGAGCCCCTCAGGTTGGAAGGCACTCAAAAGACAACTAGGGAAGAGCTGCCTCCTGAACGAAGAGTTGACCCTAATGACGTGGATGGAGTCAAGCTTCTGGGACCTTCGTTTGCTGATGTGGTACGACTCAAAATGAGAAGAAACAGCTGCGAACATCCATTAATAATCAGAATGTAAGAAGTATGAAGCTAGGAAAATTGGAAATCATCAAAAATGAAATAGAACGCATAAACATTGATACCCTAGGCATTAGTGAGCTGAAATGAACTGGTACCGGCCATTTTGAATTGGACAATCATATGGTCTACTATACCGGGAATGTTTGATTGAAGAGGAATGGCATTGCATTCATCGTCAAAAGGAACATTTCAAGATCTATTCTGAAGTACAACACTGTCGGTGATAGGATAGCATCCATACACCTACAAAGGAAGACCAGTTAATACAACTATTATTCAAATTTACTCACCAACCACTAAGGACAAAAATGAAGAAATTGATGATTTCTACTGACTTCTGCAGTCTAAGATTGATCAATCATGCAGTCAGGATGCATTGATAATTATTGGCGATTGGAATGTGAAAGTTGGAAACAAAAAAGAAGGATCGGTAGTTGGAAAATATGACCTTGTTAATAGAAACAATACCAAAGATCGAATGATAGAATTTTACAAGACCAACGACTTCTTCATTGCAAATACCTTTTTCACCAACATAACGGCAGCTGTACACGTGGACTTCACCAGATGGAATGCACAGGAATCAAATTGACTGCATCTGTGGAAAGGGACCATTGAAAAGCTCAATATCATCAGTCAGATCAAAGCCAGGGACCGACTGAAGAACAGACCATCAGTTGCTCAAATGTAAGTTCAAGATGAAACTGAGGACAATTAGAACAAGTCCAGGAGAGCCAAAGTATGACCTTGAGTATATCCCACCTGAATTTAGAGACCATCTCAAGAGTATATTTGACATGTTGAACACAAGTGACCGAAGACCAGACGAGTTGTGGAATGACATCAAGGGCATCATACCTGAAGAAAGCAAGAGGTCATTAAAAAGACAGGAAAGAAAAAAAGAACAAAATGGATGTCAGAAGAAAGTCTGAAAGTTGTTCTTGAACATCAAGTAGCTAAAGGACAAGGAAGAAATGATAAAGTAAAAGAGCTGAACAGAAGATTTCAAAGGGTGACTGGAGAAAACAAAGTAAAATATTATAATGACACGTACAAAGACCTGGAGAGAGAAAACCAAAAGGAAAGAACACGCTCCTCATTTCTCAAGCTGAAAGAACTGAAGAAAAAATTTAAGCTCAAGTGGCAATATTGAAGGATTCTATGGAGAAAATAGTAAATGATGCAGGAAGCATCAAAAGAAGATGGAAGGAATACACAGTCACTATACCAAAAGGAATTGGTCAAGGTTCAACCATTTCAGGAGGTAGCTTATGATCAGGAACTGATGGTACTGAAGGAAGAAATCCAAGCTGCACTGAAGGCATTGATGAAGAACAAGGCCTCCAGAATTGACAGAATACCAGTTGTGATGTTTCAATAAATGGATGCAGTGCTGGAAGTGCTCAATCATCTATGCCAAGAAAATCGGAAGACAGCTACCTGCCCAATCAACTGGAAGAGACCCATAATGATGCCTATTCCAAAGAAAGGTGATCCAAACAAATGCAGAAATTATCAAACAATATCATTAATATCACATGCAAGTAAAATTTTGCTGAAGATCATTCAAAAGTGGCTGCAGCAGTATTTTGACAGGGAACTGTCAGAAATTCAAGCTGAATTCAGAAGAAGACATGGAACAATGGATAGCATAGCTGACTTCAGATGGATCCTGGCTGAAAGCAGAGAATACCAGAAAGATGGTTATCTGTGTTTTATTGACTATTCAAAGGCAATCGACTCTGTGGATCATAACAAATTATGGATAACATTGCAAAAATGGGAATTCTGGAACACTTAATTGTGCTCATGAGGAACCTGTACATAGATCAAGAGGCAGTCATTCAAACAGAACAAGGGGATACTTCATTGTTTAAAGTCAGGAATAGTGTGGGTCAGGGCTGTATCCTTTCACCATACCTATTCAATCTGTATGCTGAGCAAATAATCTGAGAAGCTGGACTATATGAAGAAGAATGGGACATTGGGATTGGAGAAAGACTCATTAACAATCTGCGTTATGCAGATGACACAAACTTCGTTGCTAAAAGGGAAGAGGACTTGAAACACTTACTGATGAAGATCAAAGACCACAGCCTTCAGTATGGATTACACCTCAACGTAAAGAAAACAAAAATCCTCACAACTGGACCAATAAGCAACATCATGATAAACAGAGAAAAGATTCAAGTTGTCAAAGGTTTCATTTTACTTGGATCCACAATCAACATCCATGGAAACAGCAGTCAAGAAATCAAAAGACACATTGCATTGGGCAAATCTGCTGCAAAAGACCTCTTTGAAGTGTTAACAAGCAAACAGGTCACCTTAAAGACTAAGGTGTACCTGACCCAAACCATGGTGTTTTCAATTGCCTCATACGCATACGAAAGCTGGACCATGAATAAGGAAGACCAGAGAAAAATTGATGCCTTTGAATTGTGGTGTTGGCGACCAACAAACAAATCTGTCTTGGAAGAAGTACAACCAGAATGCTCCTTAGAAACAAGGATGGAGAGACTACGTCTCACATACTTGGGACATGTTATCAGCAGGAGCCAGTCCCTGGAGAAGAGATCATGCTTGGTAAAGTAGAGGGTCAGTGAAAAAGAGGAAGACCCTCAACAAGATGGATTGACACAGAGGCTGCAACAATGGGCTCAAGCAGAACAATTATTGTAAGGACGGCACAGGACCGGGCAGGGTTTCTTTTTGTTGTACGTAGGGTCACTATGAGTTAGAACCGACTCAGGGGCACCTAACTACAATAACAAGTAACAGGTTGCTTCAACCAGAATGATCTTCATAAAGGAATGGCATGATCAAAGTCTTGGGGGTGTTTTCTTCCTATTGACTCCTTACTGTGCTGTGCTTCCTCTACCATAGGCTCCCCCAGGCTGTGCACATGCTTCCACAGTTGCCTGTTTGCTTTCTGAATCTCCATGCTGCAGAACGTCCTCTGGAACAGTTTCATTCTTCTACAGCCAGCCTGTCTTGGGGCTTCTTTGCCTGCTACAAGCTTTACCACATGCAGCTTTGTGGATGTGGTGAGCAAGAAGAAAGTGGACTCAGCCCCCCACCCCCACACTCTCTCTTCCTATACTTCTTTAGGACAGGCCATGTTTCCCTGTGAGAGCAGAATGAATTCTCCCTCCTGGACCATGGCTCAGCTTCCGGGATCTTCCCTCTCCTAGGCAGCATGGGAGAAGTGAAGTTGGATTTAGGGCATCATGTGGATAGACTGGAGAGCACAGCGGCCCATCAGCAGAGGAGCGAGCCCATCCTCCACCCTTCCCTATGGTGAAGCTGCAGCCTTGTGCTCCGCACAAGGACAAGGAGTAAGGCTGATGACAGAGAGCAGTCTCTGCTTGGCTGGGGACCTTGCTTATATTTTATTCATTGTACGTTTTAGCTACACTGTATTGCTATCTGAATCTCAGTCTGTCAACAGGCCTTGTAGACTTCATTGTTGTTAGGTGCCAGCAAGTCAGTTCCAACTCATAGCGACCCCATGTACAACAGAAGAAACACTGCCTGGTCCTGTGCCATCCTCACAATCATTGCTATGTTTGAGCCCATTGTTGCAGCCACTGGGTCAATCCGTCTCGTCGAGGATCTACCTCTTTTTTACTGACCGTCTTCCTTGCCAAGCATGATGTCCTTCTCCAAGGACTGATCCTTCGTAATAACATGTCCAAAGTATGTGAGACCCGAAGTCTTACCGTCCTTGCCTCTAAGGAGCGCTCTGGCTGTATTTCTTCCAAGACAGACTTGTTCGTTCTTCTGGCAGACAATGGTGTATGCAATATTCTTCACCAACACCACAACTCAAAAGCATCAACTCTTCTTCCATCTTCGTTATTCACTGTCCACTTTCACATGCATATGAGAAGATTGAAAATACAGTGGCTTGGGTCAGGAGCACCTTAGTCTTTAAGCATCTTTGCTTGTTAACACCTTAAAGAGGTCTTTTACAGCAGATTTGCCCAATGCAATATGTTATCTGGTTTCTTGACTGCTGCTTCCATGGGTGTAGATTGTGGATCCAAGTAAAATGAAATCCTTGACAACTTCAATCTTTTCTGCATTTTTCAGGATGTTGCTTATTGGTCCAGTTGTGAGAATTTTTGTTTTATGTTGAGGTATAATCCATACTAAAGGCTGTGGTCTTTGATCTTCATCAGTAAGTGTTTCAAGTCCTCTTCACTTTCAGCAAGCAAGGTTATGTCATCTGCATATCGATGGTTGTGAATGAATCTTCCACCAATACTGATGCCACATTCTTCTTCATATAGCCCAGCTTCTGTACACTTCATTATAAGGCCTTAAGATAAAGAATGAATTTACAACTGTGTAGGGAATGTTGTAATGCACACGCTGGTGCTCTGTTCACCTATTCCGACCTCTCAAGGTCAGCTGAAATCAGACAAATTTAAGGGAACCTCTCGTTTGTCCCCACTAGTCTGTAGTCCCCATGGAGGGAGGCTGCACAGTCATTTTCCCAGAGTGACTCTCCCTGGCCCCTCACCCTCTAATTCACCCCGAGAGTGACTCTCCATGGCCCCTCACCCTCTAATGTACCACTAGAGTGACTTTGGCCCCCCACTCTCTGATCTGCCCTCACCATCTTCCCCATAGCCCCTTGCTGTTCTTCTTCGTAGCACTTATTATCACTTGTACCTGGACATTTATCGGGTATGACTCGTTTAATGCATTGCCCAGCCAGACTCTGAGCTACATGAAGATCCACATGTCTGCTTCGTGTGGCAGGTAGAAAGCGCTCCAAATTTGTTTTTAAGGCAATTTTTATTCCTTTTTTATTCTTTGAGTTAATGAGAACAGGATTTGATTTTCATTATTTTGCTTCTTCTATTTTAGGCATTCTTATAATGTAAAGCCATATAATAATTCAAATAGCCACATAGTCATGGGTTATCAATATTCTGGCAGTGTCATGAAATCCCAGGTGGCACCACATACCCCGATAGGCCGGTACCAAGGGCAGAAGGTGGGTCCGGAGGAAGGCCAAGAATGGAGAAAGCCCATCGCCTGAGCTTCTCTTCTCCCGTAAACTCTCCATTTGTGCTTCTTTCCTAGGCTGCCATGACAAGTCACCATAGACTTGGTGCCTTAAAACAACACGGTTATTTTCCCATAGCTCAGGAAGCCAGAAGTCCATAGTCAAGGTGTTGGCAGGGCCATGTTCCCTGTAGGGGAAGATCCTTTCTTTCGTCTTCCAGCTTTTGGTGGCTCCTGGAAATCCTTGGCATATGGCAGCATCGCTCCAGCTCAGCCTCTGCCTTCTGATAGTCTCTCTGTGTTGCTATCTGTGTTGTCTTTTCTTTCTCTTATAAGGATGCTCACCACTGCGTTTAGGATCCTCCCTGACCCAGGATGATCTCATCTTGAGATCCTGGCCTTAATTGCACCAGCGAAGGCCCTTATTGCAAATACGTTCACATTGGGAGGTTCCAGATGGACATATCTTTTGGGGGGACACACTCAACCCGCTACATCATCTTAGTTAGAAAAAGTTTATAACTAAGTTATAAAAAGTTTTTAAAAAGAAAGTAACTATGCAGACAAGTTTAGCAAAGTGTTCATGCATTCCCTATCCAAAGAAATGACATTTTCTCATGGAAATATAAATATAAAATGTGCAAAAATTACACTCTTTATGGGAAAAATATCATGGCTTCCTTCATGAATATAAACTTGCAAACCCTGTTCTTTCCCCTCGCTTCCTACAGTATCTTATACGCCGACATTGTTGGGTTCACCCGGCTGGCAAGTGACTGCTCCCCAGGAGAACTCGTCCACATGCTGAATGAACTCTTTGGAAAGTTTGATCAGATTGCAAAGGTGAGTATTACAGATCACTGACTACTCTGAGGCTACATAAGGTCCTGGCTTACTTTTACACTGGTCTTTTATTTAATGTTTTGCTTTTTCATAATTGTATCCTTCAGCAACGCTGCTTATAAATTCACTGGATTCATCTACCATGGAGTCCCAGTGAATCTCAAACCTGTGTTAGGAAAGAGAAATGCCATGGCGTATAATAATCACATGTTGTCATCTATTTTTAAAACTTCTGCTTATATATAATTCAACACACTTATGATAAATACTGAGTTCTTGGATGGCACAGATAGTTAAGCACCCCACTGCTAGTCAAAAGGGTGGAGGTTCAAACCTACCCAGAGGTGCCTTGGAAGAAGGCCTGGAAGTCTGCTTCGGAAAGGTCACAGCCTTGAATACCCTATGGAGCACTTCTAATCTGCACACATGAAGTCGCCATGAGTCAGAATCAACTAACAACGTAACAACATGGTAAATACAATCAAGGGGATGAGATTCAGTTTCAAATCTCTCTGCACTGTTCCATCTTACGGTCCTCTTTAAGGTATCTGTGTGCCAAGGTGGGCTGAAATGATGTTCTCTCACTCAGTTGTAGCCTTGGTGTACTCATAGTGTGAAGCAGCACTTTGGGAGCACCCCAAAATAGGACTGTGTTGTTATTGTTATTGTTAATTGCATTCAAGGTCCGTACAACAGAAAGAAATGTTGCTCAGTCCTGCACCATCTTCACAATTGCTATGGTTATGTTTGAGCCCATTGTTGTATCTCATGGAGGGTTTCCCTCATTTTCGCTGTACCGAAGTAGGATGTATACCTTCTGTCCAAGCCTTTTACTTACTAGCCTCTCATTTTTGTCCCTTCACCCTTGTGGCACTTGACTAGAAATGTCAAGGACAGCGTGTTCCGTGACTGTCTTAGTCATCTAGTACTGCTATAACAGAAATACCACAAGTGGGTGACTTTAACAAACAGAAATTTATTTTCTCACGGTTTAGGAGGCTGGAAGTCTGAATTCAGGGTGTTGGCTCTAGTGGAAGGTCCTTGTCTCTTTTCTGCTTCCGTTCCTAGCTTCCTTGGCGGTCACGTGGCGTGTATCTTCCTGTCTGTTTGTGCTTGCTTGCTTCATCTGCTCTTTATATCTCAAAAGAGATTGATTTAACACACCCTACACTAATGCTCTCTTATTAACATAACAAAGAGAACCTATTCCCAAATGGGATTGTAACTACAGGTATAAAAAACCCATTGCCTTCGAGTCAATTCCGACTCATAAGGGTTAGGATTTACAACACATATTTTGGGGGAACGCAATTCAGTCCATAACAGTGACATATATTCACTTCTGGGAAATTTCACAGATAGAAAGTCATCTAAAATCATTCTAGAGCTTACTTATTGGAACTATTATTGTTGTTGGTGGGAATATTGATGAATAAAATCTTCTCTTCCTTGGCTGCCCTTTACTTTTCATTAACAAATTTCTGGTCAGCCCAATCTTTTCTTTTAATTGTACCCAACGAAAGATACTTCATTAAGCTGGTTAAAATTAGTTATTTATGTATAGAAGAATTGCTCATAAATTTAACTCACTGTGAAATCTAGTTCATTGAGACAATAGAGACAATTCTGGCCCAGCCTCTTAGGAAGAAGCCTGGCTGTCAGATGTCACCATAATTAATCTTGTGTCAAGTACCCCAAGAGGTGTCTTCTGCTTTCCAGCTGACCAGAGCAGCCTCGCGGGGACCTTAAAAAATCAATACATGTGCAGGGTCACTTCATGTCTCTACCAGACCAAAGGATGAGGTTGAGTCTTATGGGTGCCCATTTTTTAGAAAAAGAAAAATTGAAACTTAGTGTTTTGAGAGTTTGAATTTATAAAAGATCATTTTAGTTGGACTACTTGGTCATGTTAGGAAAAAAAGCATAGCAATCTGCTCGACAGGTGTGATGACATGGGTGACCACACCTACACCTGGGACTTTTAAAGGAGTGCTTATATGTGCCATATGCAAAGACCCGTGACCGATAAATACCTTAGGGGTCCTTAGGAATACCTGTCCATAATACACACACACACACACACACACACACACACACTCCCTGCAGGACAACTGAATGTTGGATCTGAGACAATCAAGGTGAAGACTTGAAGGGGGCCCAATGACGGTAAATCCCCCTTTGCCCTAACCCAACAGTCCATGGAGGACTGAGGGGCAAGCATCTTCCCTGTCATCATAAAGTAACCAGAACAGGGAGAAGACTCTTCCCTGCCTCTTGCCACTGTCCTCCATATTGAGATGTCCCTGGGTTACTTAGTGGTGCTCCGTGGACTTCCAGCTTCCTGCTGCAGTAAAGGAACGTCCAGGCAGCCTCTGAGGCCAGCCTAAGTAGCTCGCTCCATCCATTGTTGGTCAAAGGGCCGGCATGCTTTGGACACCAGTTCCTGGCTAATCACTAAATAATATGGGATGGAGAGCATCTTAAGCAAACAGATGGCTTGGTGCACTGAATGAACACCATGTAAAGCAAATAACGTTAAGCTCATGAACTCAAAATCGTTGCCCATTTGCTGTTACTAGCCGTAATGTTTTCTAGGCTCAGAATGTCTCTTCAGGAAGTATGGGAGGGAAGCGGTATTAATAAATAGTTGTTTGCTTTCTTATTGTTTATGATATTGTTACCAGGAATTACTAAGCACATCATTTCTAGTGCCACAGATAAGCATGAAAGTATACCTTAGCTTGTGAGATCGCTACCAGGCAGGGGAAGAAGTGTGTGAAAGCTTCAGAACACGCACATAAGAAGAAGGTATTATGTTCATTTTAGTTTTCCGCATTTATTCGGTTTATACATAAGCCTGTACTAGCGTTAGGAGTAATCTGTGTTTTGCGTATCTTTTTTATTATTTTATTTTAATGATGAGTCCATACACTAGTTAAAAAGGCTAGGAACCGACGTAGGATTGATACATATGAATGCAGCTCATTTAAATATTAGAATATAAACACAACGCGGGCAGGAAAAACAAGGAGGGTTTGTAGACCTATAAAGTTAAAAGGTTTAGCCAGAGATCAGAATTAGGTTTTAAATTACTTGGCAATGTTGAAAGGTGGCTTATTGTATTGTGGAGTTGTTTATCAGAGGTTAAAATAAATGGGTAAGTAAACGAAGAAAACCATGAGCACAGTAAGGAATGACAAGTGATTCAAAATAAAATTGGGTTTTGCTCCTCGTTTTCTACCCTGCAGGAGTCTGCTCTGTCTTTGTAGGCTTTATTCCACCATTGGTGTTTGAGGAGGTTCTGACTAATGGGGAAGACCCTGTCATTATACTACTCTGCACTTACTAACTGTAAATCATTCCAGAACAGTCTCTGGATTAATTTTTTGTTTTAAAAAGAGGTCACGTTTGTTGGACTACCTGGTCACATCAGAAAAAACATACCAAGCTGCTGGACAGGTGTGACATTATGGATGACGCATCCCCACCTGGGACGTTCTTCTCCTTCCTGTCATCTTCCTTCGTTCTGACTTTGTCGAGCGCGTGTGTGGGTGAGGGTGGCTCGTCCTTGCGGGGAAATGAAGGCAAAGCACCAGCTCTCATGTCTCCTCAGCTCAGCCCTGTTGCCTGCAGCGGCAATGGCAGAACTCTCTCTGGATGATGTTTGTGAGTCCTGGCATGATGTAAAAGCCTCACTCCATGGTTTCCTCTTCCAGGAGAATGAATGCATGAGAATAAAGATTCTGGGAGACTGTTACTACTGTGTGTCTGGCCTCCCCATATCGCTCCCCAACCACGCCAAGAACTGTGTCAAAATGGGACTGGACATGTGTGAAGCCATCAAGTAAGTGCTTAGTCGGATCTCTTTAAACGGCAGGACACCGTTGAGTTGTAATTCTCGCCTGCTCTATTCTGTTTTCCAGTCTACTGGTAAGGGTAACTAGAAGTGTGTGTAGACTCCTTTACTGCGTGTGAGTAACTCTGTCCAAGTAAGAGTACCTGTTTTATGTTGTTATGTTTAAGAGCCAAGATTACAGCAAAACTGAGTTGGAAATCTCTGGGAGGGCACGGCTTTGTGGATTTCAAAGGTGAGATATTTTTTTTTTTTTCATTTCAATGTCTTCTTTCATTTTAAGAAAACATCTGCCCTCTCAGCGCCTCCTTGATTTCTGACAAGCAGCACGCCTCTCCCAGATCGTGAGAGGTGAAGTTAATGGAACGGTGTAGTCCACAATCACTTCTAGCCATAAACGCGCACTTCTGTGACTTTGTTTCAGTTGATACGTTCTTTTGCGTTTCCCTATAGTTTCTTTCTGTATAATTCTAGAGACGATTAGCTGACGTGGAATAGTCATCACAATCGACACCCACGGGGTAGAAGTATAAGGTAGAAAGTTCCTCTTTATTAGCAGCACCATACACACCCTTCTGGAGTAACGTCCTTCTCAGAAGCCAGAATCGTTTTTAAAAATGATACGACCTTTTGATTGCTGACTGCCTGATTGAAAGATTTTAGTTGATTGGATTTTTTTTTTCTTTTTTGTGGTAATAAATATATATAAAAATGAGAGAAAGAGAGAGAAGAAGAGAAAGAGGAAAGGAAGGGGAATGGGGAGGGAAAAGGAAAGAGAGAAAAGAGCAGAGAACAATTTCTGTACTTTTTTGCAGGATGCCATTTATTTTTCCATAGTGAGTCTGTTGCTTTTTAGCATTTTTAGCATGATAAAATGATGCCATCTTAGGAGTCAAGCACGACATACATGCCGTTGTCATTTTGGGGGTTGTCGTGGTACTTGTTACTGCGATACCCACGTGGCAGTCTCTTCCTCCTTAAGCTGCTGTTACCAGCATCATTCCCCCCGGGGTAACGAGGGACAACTTCCTGTCTCCTTCTTTTATGATAATATTTGGTAACTGATGGATGCACTTGTCTGGCAGAAATAAATCGTCATTGCTGTGCATTTTCATCCCCTTCATGAAGCCTCATTTGTCTCTGTTAGAGAGTGGGCGGCAGAGTCCCAAAGTATTTTTGAAATGATTTTTTTTAGGGTGTTTTAGGTGGAAGTTTACAACAGTAAATTAGTTTCTCATTCAACAATTCATACAAACATTGTTTTGTGACATTGGTTGCAGTCCCTGTGATGTGTCAACACTCTCCCCTTCCCCACCCTGGGGTCCCTGTGTCCCTCCATCCATTTTTCCTGCCCCTTCCTGCCTTCTCGTCTTTGCGTCCAGGCAGGTGTTGCCCATCTGGTCTCCGTTACATGACTGAACTAAGAAGCACCTTCCTCACGTGTCACTGTTTTATTGACCTGTCTACTTTTTTGCTGAAGGATGAACTTTGGGAGTGGCTTCAGTTCTGAGTTAAAAGGGTATCCGGGGGCCAGAGTCTCCGGGGTTCCTCCAGTCTCTCTCTTTTTTTTTTTTTTTTTTA
>NW_004444008.1:3820205-3850164 GCF_000243295.1 Trichechus manatus latirostris | reverse complement strand
GCTCTGTCCCAGACCCTCTATTGTGATCCCTGTCAGAACAGGTGGTGGTGGTAGCTGGACACCATCTAGTTGTTCTGGACTCTGGCTGGTGGAGGCTGTGGTAGTTGTGGTCCATTGGTCCTTTGGACTAATATTTCCCTTGTGTTTTTGGTTGTCTTCATTCTCGTTTGCTCTGGGTGGGATGGGACCAATAGAGATATCTCAGATGGCTATTTACAAGCTTTTAAGACCCCAGACGCTACTCACCAAAATTGGATGTAGAACATTTTCTTTATGTACTGTGTTATGCCGACTGATCTAGATGACCCCCACGACCATGATCCCAAGTCCTCAACCCCAGTAATTCAGTCCCTCAGGGTGTTTGGATGTGTCTGTGAAGCTTCTATGACTTTGCCTTGGTCAAGTTGTGCTGACTTCCCCCATATTGTGTACTGCCTTTCCACTCACCCAAGCTAATACTTATCTACTATCTAGTTAGTGATTTTTCCTGCCTAACCCTCCCCTCTGTCATAACCATCAAATATTGTTTCTTTCTGTGTGTAAACCTTTTCTTGAGTTTTTGTAATAGTGATCTGATACAGTACTTGTCCTTTTGTGATTGACTTATTTCACTCAGCATAATGCCCTCCAGATTTACCCATGTCGTAAGATGTTTCCCAGATTCATCATTGTTCTTTATCGTTTCAAAGTATTCCATTGTGTGTATATACCATCATTTGTTTATCCATTCGTCTGTTGATGGGCACTTAGGTTGTTCCCGTATTTTTGCTATTGTAAATAATGCTGCAATGAACATGGCTGTGCATATGTCTATTCGTGTGATGGCTCTTATTTCTCTAGGATGTATTCCTAGGAGAGGGATTGCTGGATCCTATGATATTTCTATTTCTAGCTTTTTAAGGAAGTACCATATAGTTTTCCACAGTGGTTGTACCATTTTACATTCCCAGTATTAGTACACAATAGTTCCAATCTCCCCACAACCTCTCCAACATTTGTTATTTTCTGATATTTGATTAGTGCCAATAATGTCCGAGTGAGATGGTATCTTAATGTAGTTTTGATTTGCATTTCTCTTACAGCTAGTGTTTTGATCATTTCCTCACGTGCCTGTTAGCCTCCTGAAAGTCTTCTTTGGTGAAATGTCTGTTCCTATTATTTGCCTGTTTTTAATTGGATTGTTTGTCTTTTTGTTGTTGAGGTGTTGCAGTATCTTATACATTTTAGAGATTAGACTCTTGTTGACTATGTCGTAGCCAAAATTTTTTCCCATTCTTTAAGTTCTCTTTTTACTCTTTCGGTGAAGTTTTTGATAAGCATAAGTGTTTAATTTTTAGGTGCTCCCAGTTATCTAGTTTATCTTCTGGTGTTTGTGCATTGTTAGTTATGGTTTATATCCTATTTATTCCGTGTATTAGATCCCTTAATGTTATGCCTGTGTATTCCATCTGGTGAGGTCCACGTGTATAGTCGCCATTTATGTTGTTGAAAAAAAGGTATTCGCAATGAAGAAGTCATTGGTCTTGCAGAATTCTATCCTGCCATCTCTGGCATCGTTTCTGTCACCAAGGCCATATGTTCCAACTACTGATCCTTCTTCGTTGCCACCTTTCCCATTCCAATCGCCAGTAGTTATCAATCCATCTTGATTGCATGTTTGATCAATTTCAGACTGCAGAAGCTGGTAAAAATCTTCAATTTCTTCATCTTTGGCCTGAGTGATTGGTGGGTAAATTTGAACAATAGCTTATTAACTGGTCTTCCTTGTTAAAAAATAACCAAAAAAAAAAAAAAACCATTGCCGTTGAATTGATTCCGATTCATACCGACCCTATAGGACAGAGTAGAACTGCCCCATAGGGTTTCCAAGGAGCAGCTGGTGGATTCGAACTGCCAGCCTTTTGGTTAGCAGCTGAATGTTTAACCACTGTTCCACCAGGCTTCCTTCTTCCTTACAGGTGTATGGATATTATCCTGTCACTGACAGCATTGTACTTCATGATAAATCGTGAAATGTTCTTTTCTGACAATGAAAACGACACCATTTCTCTTCAATTTGTAGTTCCCAACATAGCAGATCATACAATTCTCTGATTCAAAATGGCCAGTACTAGTCCATTTCAGCTCAGTAATGCCTAGGATATCAATGTTTATGCATTCCATTTCATTTTTGATGACTTCTAATTTCCTGGATTGATACTTCATACAATCCACTTTCCAATTATTAATGGATGTTTGCAGCTCTTCTTCTCATTTTGAGTCGTGCCACATCAGCAAATGAAGGTCTTGAAAGCTTGACTCCATCCAGGTCATAAGGTCGACTCTGCTTTGAGGAGGCAGCTCTTCCCCTGTCATCTTTTGAGTGCCTTCCAACCTGGGACTCATCTCCTGGCACTATATCAGACTATGTTCTACTGTTATTCATAAGGTTTTCACTGGCCAATTTTTTCAGAAGTAGACTGCCAGGTCCTTCTTTCTAGTCTGTCTTACTCTAGAAGCTCAGTTGAAACCTATCCAACAAGGGTGACCTCGCTGGTATTTAAAATACCAGTGACAAAACTTCCAGTATCACAGAAATACCCAAGCCCCCACAGTACGACAAACTCATAGACACGTGATAGACAAACTAACAGACATCCGTGGAAAGAGACAATGGAAAAGCTCAATATCATTAGTCAGGACAAGGCTAGAGGCTGACTGTGAACAGACCATCAATTGCTCATATGCCTGTTCAAGTAAAAGTTGAAGAAAATTAGAGCAAGTCCACGAGAGCCAAAGCGTGCCCTTGTGTATATCCCACCTGAATTTAGAGACCATCTCAGGATTAGATTTGATTCATTGAACACTAATGACTGAAGACCAGATGAGTTGTGGAATGACATCAAGGGCATCATACATGAAGAAAGCAAGAAGTCATTAAAAAGAAAGAAAAGACCAAAATGGATGTCGGAAGAGACTCTGAAACTTGCTCTTGAATGCAGAGTAACTAAAGCTAAAGGAAGAAATGATGAAGTAAAAGAACTGAATGGAAGATTTCAAAGGGCAGCTCGAGAAGACAAAGTAAAGTATAATGACATCTGCAAAGAGCTGGAGATAGAAAACCAAAAGGGAAGAACACGCTTGACATCTCTCAAGCTGAAAGAACTGAAGAAAAAATGGAAGCCTCAAGTTGCAATATTGAAGGATTCTATGGGAAAAATATTAAACAACGCAGGAAGCATCAAAAGAAGATGAAGGAATTTCAGAGTCACTGTGCCAAAAAGAATTGGTCAACGTTCAGCCATTTCAGGAGGTACCATATGATCAGGAGCCAGTGGTACTGAAGGAAGAACTCCAAGCTGTACTGAAGTCATTGGCAAAAAACAAGGTTCCAGGAATTGACGGAATATCAGTGGAGATGTTTCAACAAACGGATGTAGTGTTATAAGTGCTCACTTGTCTATGCCAAGAAATTTGGAAGACAGCTACCTTCCCAGCCAAGTGGAAGAGATCCATATTTGTACCCATTCCAAAGAAAGGAGATCCAACAGAATGTGGAAATTATGGAACAATATCATTAATATCACACACAAGTAAAAGTTTGCTGAAGATCATTCAAAAGCAGTTAGAGTTTTGCGAGCACCATTTGTTAAAGAGACTGTCTTTTCCCCATTTAATGGACTTTGGGGCCTTTGTCAAAGATCAACAGACCATAGGTGAATGGATTTACGTCTGGGTTCTCAATTCTGTTTCATTGGTTTATATGCCTGTCGTTGTACCAGTTCCAGGCTGTTTTGACTACTGTGGCTGTATGGTTGGTTCTGAGATCAGGTGGTGTGCAGTCTCGGACTTTGTTCTTCTTTTTAGTAATGCTTTACTTATCCAGGGCATCTTTCCTTTCCATACAAAGTTAGTGGCTAGTTTTTCCATCTCATTAAAGAATGCTGTTGGTATTTGGTTCGAGATTCCAGTATATCTGTAGATGGCTTTGGGTAGAATTGACAGTTTCACAATTTTGAGTCTTCCTGTCCATGAGCATGGTATGTGTTTCCATTTATGTAGGTCTCTTGGTTTCTTGCAGTAGTGTTTTGTAGTTTTCTTTATACAGGTCGTTTACATCCCGGGTTAAATTTATTCCAAGTATTTTATTTTTTTAGGGGCTGTTGAATGGTTTTGTTTTCTTGATTTCCTTTTTAGAAATTCTCTTTGTTGGTTTATAGGAATCCAACTGGTTTTTGTATGTTGATCTTGTATCCTGCTACTCTGCTGAATCTTTCTGTTAGTTCCAGTAGTTTTCTTGTAGAATCTTTTGTGTTCAGTGTATAGAATCATATCATCTGTGAGAAGGGATAATTTATTTCGTCCTTTCCAATTTGAATGCCCTTTTGTTTCTTTTTCTTGCCTTATTGCTGTAGCTAGGACTTCCAGCGCAGTGTTAAATAGAAGTAGTGATAAAGGGCATTCTTGTCTTATTCCCATTAGTAGGGGGAATGCTTTCAGCCTCTCCCCATTGAGAATGGTGTTGGCTGTTGGTTTTGTATAGCTGCCCTTTATTATGTTAAGGAATTCCCCTTCTATTCCTATTTTGCTGAGACTTTTTATCAGGAAAGGATGCCGAACTTTATCAAATGACTTTTCTGCATTGATTGAGGTGATCGTATGATTCTTTTATTTATGTGGTGGTTTACGTTGATTGATTTTCTAATGTTGAACCCTCCTTACATACCTGGTATGAATCCCACTGGTTGTGGTGTTTTTTTATTTGTTTTTGATATAATGCTATTGGCTAGAATTTTTGTTAAGAATTTTTGCATCTATATTCATGAGAGACATTGGTCTGTAATTTTCTTTTTTTGTGGTGTCTTTGCCTGGCTTTGGTATTAGGGTTATGCTGGCTTCATACAATGAATTTGGGAGTATTCCTTCTTTTTCTTTACTCTGAAATAGTTTGAATAGTACTGATGTGAGTTCTTCTCTGAATGATTGGTAGAATTCTCCAGTGAAACTACCCACACCAGGGTTTTTTGTTGTTGTTGTTGTTGGAAGTTGGTTTTTTTTATTATTATTATTACCTCTTCAATCTCTTCTCCTGTTATGGGTCTGTTCAGATTTTCTATCTTAGTTTATGTTAGTTTAGGGAGGTAGTGTGTTTCTAGAAATCTGTCTATTTCCTTAAGTTCTCAAATGTGTTACAGTACAGTTTTTCATAGTATTCTGTTAGGATCCTTTTTATTTCAGTTGGGTCTGTTATATGTCCCCCATTTCATTTCTTCTTTGAGTTATTTTCTTCCTCTCCTGTTTTTATTTTGTCAGTTTGGCCAATAGTTTGTTGATTTTGTTGGTCTTTTCAAAGAATCGATTTTTGGTCTTGTTGATTCTTTCAGTTGTTTTTCTATTGTCTATTTCATTTATTTCTGCTCTAATCTTTATTATTTACTTTCTTCTGGTGCCTGCAGCTTCTTTTGCTATTTTCTTTCTGTTTGTCCAAGTTGTAGGGCCAACGTTTTAATTTTGGCCCATTCTTCTTTCTTGATGTGTGCATTTATTGCTGTACATTTATGTCTGAGCATTGCCTTTGCTATGTCCCAGAGGTTTTGGTGTGATATGTTTTCATTCTCATTTGAGTCTAGGAATTTTTTTATTCCCTCTTTGATTTATTACCCACTTGCTTTTAAGCAAGGTTTTTATTCAGTTTCCACGTATTTGATTGTTTTATCTTTGTCCTTCTTGTTATTGATTTCTACTTTTATGGCATTGTGATCAGAGAGAATGCTTTGTATTGTTTTGATGTTTTGGATTTTATTGAGGATTGCTTTATGGCCTAAAATGTGACCTTCTCTGAAGAATGTTCCCTGTGGATTGGAAAAGAATGTATAATTTGCTGCTGTTGGGTGGAGTGTTCTGTATATGTCTATGAGGTCAAGTTGATTAATTTTAACCCCTAGATCTTCTGTATTTTTGTTGCATTTCTTTCTAGATGTTCTGTCCTTTACCAAGGGTGGTGTGTTGAAGTTTCCTATTATTATTGTGGAGCTGTCTGTTTCTCTTTTCAGTGCTGTTAAGAGTTTGTTTTATGTATTTTGGAGCCCTATCATTGGATGCATAGATATTTATTGAGGTTGTGTGTTCTTGGTGGATTGTCCCTTTAATCATTATATAATATCCTTCCTTGTCTTTTATTGTTGATTTTGCCTTAAAGTCTATTTTATCTGAGGTTAGTATTGCCACTCCTGCCCTTTTTTGTTTACCATTTGCTTGACATGTTTTTTTCCCATCCTTTGGTTTTTGATATATTTATCTCTTTGTGTCTAAGGTGTGTCTCTTGTAGACAGCATATTGATGGGTCGTGTTTTTTTATATCCATTCGGCCACTCTCTGTCTCTTTATGAGTGCATTTAAACTATTTACATTCAGTGTGATTATCGATAGTATGAGTTTATTGCTGTCATACTGTTGTTCTTTTTTTTGTGGTGTGACGTTTTCTTTGTTCCTCTTACTCTCCTGTGCTGAGTTCCTTTTATTTGTAGATTTTCTTTTCTTTCATTATTGTAGATTTTTTGTTTAATGAATCTTTATGTTTTTCTTTTTTATTTCTTTGTGGTTACCTTAAAATTTACCCTTACCTTCCTGAGTTTGAACCAATCTTCTGTTGATATCGCCTTGACTTCCTCTCAGTTTGAAAGTTCTGTATCTACACTGTTCATTCCCTCTTTTTATTGTTTTGACATGGTCGTTATTTACAGACTGACATCTCTGTTTCCCTGTTTTAAGTCTTTTAGCTTTATTTTATTATTGAGAACTCTTTACTTAGGTTGGTTTCTGGCTGATGCTGTCCTGTGTCCTAGACTCTGTTGTTGTCTGATGTTGTTGGTTCTCTAACCAAAGGACTCCCTTTAATATTTCTTGTAAGTTTGGTTTGGTTTTTATGAATTCCTGTAATTTCTGTTTATCTGGAAATGTCCTAATTTTGCCATCATATTTGAGAGAGAGTTTTACAGGATGTATTATTCTCGGTTGGCAATTGTTTTCTTTCAAGGTTTTATATACATCATCCCATGGCCGCCTTTCCTGCATGGTTTCTGCCAACTAGAAACCAGAGACTAATCAGAACTTAGTCTTATTGTTTCCTTTTATGACTTTTCATTTTTCTTGAGCTACTGTTAGGATTCTTTCTTTATCTTTGGTTTTGGCAAGTGTGATTATGATATGTCTTTATGACTTTCTTTTAGGATCTATCCTATATGGAGTTCGTTGAACTTCTTGAATGGTCAGCTTTTCATCTTTTGTGATATTTAGGAAGTTTTCTGCCAGCAAATCTTCCACAATCTTCTCTGTTTTTTTTATCTTTCCCCCTGTTCTAGAACTCCAATCAAGCACTAATTTTTGCTCCTGATTGTGTCCCAGAAAACTCTTAAGTTTTTGTTTTTGTTTTTGTTTTTTTTTTTCTTTTGTTTTTCTGCATTATTTTCTCTGATTTTTTCACAAAGTGGCTGCCTTGGCTTTGTCTTCAGTCTCACTGATTCGGTCTTCCATTGTTTCAGATTTGCTCCTAAACCTTCTATTGTGTTGTACATTTCTGAAATTTTGTGGTTTATCTTTTGGATTTCTTTTTGCTGTTTTTGTGTGACTTCCAATTGTTTATTTATTTTTGATGTTTTGTTTTTGTATTATTTTCCAGAATTCTATCATTTTCTTTGTGTTTTCCTTGATTTTGGCTATGTTTTCTTTGGTTTTGTCTGTGTTTCCATGATTTTGTTTATTTTTCCCTTGGTATTCTGTGTTTTTCTTGATTTCTTTCCTAATCTCTTGGAAAGCCCTAAATATTAGTCTTTTGAATTCCTAATCAGGTAGTTCCACTGTGTTTTCTCTACCAGAAAGTCATCTGATTCTTTATTTTGGTCACTTGCTGGAGCAATCTTGTCCTGCTTTTTTATGTTTTGATACTGTCTGCTGTCTCCAAGACATTAAGGTATTATTCTCTTTATTCATTCACTGTGTATTCATTTGTTTCATCCTGCTTTTTTGTTTTCTTTTTATGTGTCAGGGCAGGCAGGCTAGGCATGTTTTGCTACTTGCTTGCCTTTGGGCACGATAGCTCTCACCACCTCGTCTGGGTGGGCAGGGAGACTGCAGGAAGGGTGAGCCCACTTTGCTGTACACTGGTTGGGCAACGTAGATGAGGGCAGAGTGGGTGGGCGTTGTCTTCCTCCTGATGTTGGTCCAGCAGCGTAGGAGCATTCACAGCCCCTCACCAGATAGGTGGAGGTGTTGGATGGGGAGTGGTATGGGCTTGCTTCTCACCATTCAGCAGCTGGTCAAGTTGCAGGAGGGGGACAGTGTGGGCCTAGTGTAATGGTGTGCCTGAGTACTGCAGATGCCCTAGCGATGGTGGCATGTCAGGGGCAGGTTGGAAGGGGGGCTGGTATATGAGATAGGTAGGGGGAGAAATAAAAGAGACAGAAAGAAGAAAAAAGAAGAGTAGCCAGTGGGTGGGAGTAGGGCAAACCTGGGGGCTGGCAGCAAAGTGGGGAGGTGGCATACAAAGCTAAGTGGGAGTTAGGAATAAAGAAAATGAAAAAATAATAGTAAAGTAAATGGTGTGGTAGGGATGGGGCAGCCCCAGGGCAGCAGCGGGCTGGTGGCTCTCTAGCCACAGCAGCAGGGCAGGGTCCAGTGACAGGGGGGAGGTGCATATGGGGCTCGGTCAGAGGGAGATGGAAAAGGAAGAAAGAGAAAAGAAAAAAAATTTAATTAAAACAACTGGCAGCATGGTGGGGGCTGGCAAGTGGACACGGGGCAGACCCGAGGGCCAGTTGGAAGGGAGGGGATGTGATGTACAGGGCTAGGTGGGAGAGAGAAAGAAAAGAAATAAACAAATTTAAAAAAATAGTGCAGTGGGAGCCGGTGGGTGGGGGCGAGGCAGAACCAAGGAAGTCATGAGCTGGTGGCTCTCTAGCTGAGTGGTGCAGCGTGGCCCACCAGGAGGGGGTGGTGGTGGTGTACAGGGCTAAGTGGGAAGGAGAAAGAAAAGGAAGAAAGGGAAGGAGAAAAAAGTGGCACAGTGGGAGCCAGCTAGTAGGACAGGGTGAACGCGGGGTGACCCTGAGCCAGTGTGTCTCTAGCCGAGCAGCCCGGCATGGCACATCAGGAAGGGGTGGAGGTGGGGTATGGGGCAGAAGGGTGAAGGTTGGGAAAGCGTGTTTCTCTGGTTACTGGGTGCTGTGTCTCCTGCTGGGAGCTCTGTGAAGTTGCCTTCCTGTACTCCCTGTCCAGGGCCATTACTGGCTGTGTTCCAAGATGGCAATGCTGTGCCACACTAGCTAGCAGGGGACCCTCACTCCATAGCTCTCCTTGTTCTGTGTTCTCCATCAGTTTCTTCTTCCATTTGGTGCTTGATCTAGTTCTTTATCCCTTCACTTGATGCTTTAGGTTCCAGGATTGATGTTTGTATCCTTTTACTAAGTCTTTTGGGTCTTTGATGCAGAAGGATAGCATGAGGCATCTCTCTATAGCACCGTGTTGGTTCTGCCTTTAAATGCTTTTTTTTTTAATGAATTTTTTTCCAGTGGTACCTTATGCATTATTAAAGCTTTTTAAAGTGTAATTTTTCCTTTTTTGTTAAAGAATGTGCACAATTGAAAAGCCTTAATCTCATGGTTATTTTTAAAAATCACTGCTCAGGCTGAAATCATTGTTAAGCTCACAAATAAACCATATTATTCTTTTATCAGCAGAAATATTGATTGGGAACTTACAGTGTGCTAAGCACTACAATTACAAATGACGTCCCAAACCATTGCTGACATGGCAGGATGTTTCGAGGCCAGCTAGCAGAATTCTAGCATAAAAATGAAGGACAGGTGCTGGCTCACTAAAAGTGCTTGGTACATGTGGGTTGGAAAACTGATCATTCCGGCTGAACTGCGTCATCACTGTGGTCTGGCCCAAGCCGTCTTTACTAACCAGAGCACCAGAGCTTCTGCTTAAGTCTGGGAGTAATAGGACAGAAAAGCCCTTTCTCAGCTCATGGCACTAATCTACTATTCTTTGCCCCAGAATGAATTCATGGAAATATTGCTGACAGTCTGAGAAATTCTGAGTAATAAGATGTCAGGAGAAGCAGCCACAATATAGAGAAGGAAGAGGACATTACTGAATCATGATGTCATTTTTCTTTCCTTAGGAAAGTGAGGGACGCCACTGGAGTTGACATCAACATGCGTGTGGGCGTGCACTCTGGGAACGTGCTCTGTGGTGTGATTGGGTTGCAGAAGTGGCAGTATGATGTGTGGTCACACGACGTCACACTGGCCAACCACATGGAGGCTGGAGGAGTCCCCGGGTAAGGCAGAGCATTGGATTTCCCTCTCCAGGGTGGCATCAGATTAGGAGTGGTGGGTCCACAGGCTAATGACTGACTGCTCAATGATCAGTGGATTCTCATCATCCCTGCTAGTGCCACATTACTCACTAACGTTACTCAGTGAAATATGGACTCCACCACCCCTGTGGCCATTGGCCAAAGACTGTGGAAGTAAGATTCCAATTATACACTCTTCCTTATTTGCAAACTTACGGCTAGAGAACTGACTTAAAGATGTTGTATGATGCCGTCCAGAAATGCAGGTCTCTGTGACTGGTGACCTCCAAAGCCAATACCGTTAAAATGAGCAAATGTAGTTTCTGTTTCTGGTTAAAAGAGTGTATCTTCCAGACAAGAGAATATTGGTGCAAATGCTATCATTTGGAGGAACTCAAGAGTAAGTGTTGAGAATGAAAACACATACTTTTACACCAGTCAGCAACCTGTCTAAAATGCCTTTGCCATGAGTTTCAGAAGATAGTCTCGCACACAAAATTTCAACGTCATCCAGTGTGATTTGCTCTAGCTTACTACACCCTCCATGTAGATGCCTGTGAGTGTGGAGAAGCTCCAAGTATTAGTAGCTGCTGACCTCTAGGGGCATCCTTCCGAAGTAATAGTTAATAGAGTATAAACTTTAATTGAAGTCACTCTTCCCATGAACTTAAAGCCATTCCTTCATTTGGGAGAGAAGAAATCATTTCTGAAGTCACAGAGGAATAGAATATCTCCCTTCATGTTTACCTCTATATGTCTTGATTTGGGTTTTAAAATGGATTTTCAGGCGTGTTCACATTTCTTCGGTGACCTTGGAGCACTTGAATGGAGCTTACAAGGTGGAAGAGGGAGACGGTGATATCAGGGACCCGTATTTAAAACAGCACCTGGTGAAAACCTACTTTGTCATCAACCCCAAGGTCAGTATTGTTGTAGAGAGTCTATGGTTAGTTTAGTACTCCTGGGGTTGAGGTGGGGAGTCCCTGGGTGGTGCAAATAGTGTGCTTGGCTGCTAACCAAGAGGTTGGCAGTTCAAGTCCAGCCAGAGGTGTATTGGAAGAAAGGCCTGGAGACCAACTTCTGAAAAATCAGCTATTGAGAACGCCATGGAGCACCGTGCTACTCTGACACACACGGGGCTGCCATGAGTCAGAATCATCTCAACGGCAACCGGTTTCTGGGAGAGGAGGGGCAGATGACTTACATGGCTAACTGTTTTTAATAAAATATCAGTGTAATTCTTTGCTAGTTTTTGCCTCTAAAATAACACTAAATGCATGTGGTGGTTCCATTCTGGGGAGAAAAAAGCCTTTGCAGACATGAATTTAAATATTCATTAAAGAAACAGTTGGACTGAACCATTTGTCTGTATGACAAGGTGTTGACCAACGTGCTTTCTTGGTGTTGGGTCGTTGTGTGTTTATATCAATGTCTTATAACGGGCCCAGCCTTGAGTACTTGGCAGGCGGGAAGCTAAATAAAGAGAAAAGTCAATTTTGACGAGGCCCTCAGGAGATAAACACCTAATGAGATGACACAGGGTGAACATTTAAGAAAAAGGTCACAGAAGAAAATTGTAAATGATAAATAACTCATATATATTTGTGTGTGTAGATGTATTTAACTTCTATACAATAAGCACCTCCGTTGCCTGGCAGACACCAACCAAGTCTCTCACTGTGTCCGCACCAAGAACCAGACCAGAGCAAGCGGGTAGAGCCCTCCTCTCTGTTAACCCTTCCCAAATGCCTGCCAAGTGGGCATCGTCCCTATTCACAGATTAAGAATCTGAAGCTCAGAGAGGTTATATCAATTTCCCAAGATCACACAGCTCATAAGTACTGCAAATGCAGCAAGAAAGTCCCTTGAGCAGTCAAAACCCAAATCACAAAATCAGCAAGATCAAGTTCATGGGCTTGTCCTGAGGTAGTTCCCCGGGGACCCCACCCAGGGGAAGTGAAACTTCCAACTAACTTAACAATTAACCTGGAGGTACGTGCGTCACAGCAGGAAGAACAGCAAGGGAAGAAGCATAGAAAATGAGTACAAAGGACATTTGTGTCCAGGCAGAGAACTGCAGAGTGTGGGTATGTGACACCGTTAGAGAAGCAGCCCCCAGCCTCTAAAACACTCACTTAGAAAAACACAGCTATCAAGAAAAAGTAAAACAGATCAGCATATTCTGTTTTAGACTTTAATTTATGAAAATGCCCATTAAAATGGCTGTTGTCTTTCCTAAGTTTTAATTACAGAGGACGTTTTTCTCTCTGGAAGAATTACCCATGCAAAGAGCTTGGCCCCAACAGTTCTGAAGAAATGAGGGCAGAAGCCGTAATGGACAAATGGAGCGATGTTAGAGGAATCAGCTTAGCCGAGTGGAACTTCTCGAAGGGCTGGGTGTGAGCACATGTCTACTAGCAGGAAGGGCTCCAGGTGCACCTGTGGCCCACCTGGTGTCATAGTTTGTTTCTTGCCCCCAGGGAGAACGACGGAGCCCCCAGCACCTCTTCCGACCTCGCCACACCCTGGATGGAGCCAAGATGAGGGCGTCTGTGCGCATGACGCGGTACTTGGAGTCCTGGGGAGCAGCCAAGCCCTTCGCACACCTGCACCACCGGGACAGCATGACCACCGAGAATGGCAAGATTAGCACCACGGTAGGTACCTCCATGGCACCTGACAGCCCTGGCACCAGAGGAGAGCTGGTCCTCAAAGCAAAAGGCTGTGGACCCCATGCCAAAGGACCAGCTCACCATCTCCTTCTTGGAGAGGCTGTTAAAAATAGCTAAAACACAAAGAAATTGAAACAGAAGGTTTATTCCGAGCTCGTTCTCTATGCATGCAGGGAGACTGTATTGTCTCTAAAAATAACTGGCTCAAAGTAGGCCAGTTACAATTGAAAAATAAAACAACAAAACTTTAGCTCAAAACACTAGTGTAATATTTTATTGTTTCATGATTTAATAAGCAGTTTGGAAACTGGGGGAGCACAAGTCTCCCTGCGTGAAGGAAAGTGCTCCCAAGAACTGGAGATTGCACGGAAGCTTAAATAATTTTTTGCTTAATGAATAGAAGTGTCCATGGATACAAAGTACCTCATGGCTTCTGATTTAGCATTTAAAAAACAACCCTTGAAAATCTGACCCTTTACCCACTTGTAGCTATGCGACCTCTTTAAATTAAAATTAAGGAAACACACGGTCTTTTTCATTAAACCATGAATAATGAATGGGTTTGTTATTGGCTACCTTTTTCTAGCTGGGAAAGACAAATTTGCAATGCTGCAGAACAATTCTTGGTAAAAAAAAAAACAAGTCAACACTTTTGCAGTTTGGGTTCATGGGTAAGAGAATCCCCTTGAAATTGAAGTTAGATAACTATTTCTTTTTAACACAGCTATTGGTATATTAGTGGGCATCAAGCCTGCACCCCTGAGGGTTTCAACCTGGAGTGATTTTGCATTATAACTTAATAAACCAACACAGCATTATATACAACTGAAAGTAGCTACTGAATACAATTGAAAATTTTGTATCCTTTTTTTTTTTTTTTTTTTTTTTTTGGTGCCGTGAAGGAGAAGGCCTTGAAAATCTTCATAAAAAGACAAATAAAAGCATGGTACCTTTGGAGTTTGAATGGCATCATCAGGACTGGATCTTTGTGATGCAAATGTTCCAGCAATATGCATTCTTCTACTGTGGTTCCTTACTTAGATGACTCCTACTTCCAACATGACATAAAACATATAAGCGCCTTACAGCAGGGACATGTGCAGTCAGATCACTGAGATGGAGGCAGAGGATAGAAAGACACACACGTTGTTGTTGTTAGTTGCCGGAGTTGGCGCCAACAGAACCAAATATTGCTTGGTCCTGTGTCATCTTCACAGTCACTGGTAAGTCTGAACCCAGAGACACACAGGAGAGAAAAGCCATTTCAGCGAAGCACTCAGAACAATCCCAATCGTGTTGTTAGATTTTAAGACGATCTCCGAGGATAATTTCATGTCTACTGGAATTAACCATATTGGGCATGCAGTTGAGGTACAAAAGAAAATGTAAAGTGACCTAGTTCTCATTGGCGGATGAAAAGAGACATCCTAGGCCATCAGAGAACTGAATTTATTCCGTTAGTAAATTACACGAGCTTTGACCAGATGTAGCGAACAGTGGCTACAAGTTGTTATTGTTGGGTGCCATCAAGTTGATTCCGACTCATGGCAACCCTGAGACAGAGTAGAACTGACCCATGGAGTTTTCTAGGCTATAATCTGTATGGGAGCAGATCGCCAGGTCTTTCTCCCATGGAGCCACTGGTGGGTTCAAACTCCCAACCTTTCAGTTAGCAGCCGAGTGCTTAACTGTTGCCCCACCAACGGTCCAGTGAGTTCATCATTTCCTGAGTCCTCCAGCACCCTCAGAAAAGCCAAGATCTCAGCATTAAAGCATCACCCAGGGAAGCCTCTCTTCAGGACCCTCCACCTCCACACTCGGGCAGGACTTTGGGTCAGCTCAAGAACCTGTGAAACCACTCACCTGAGGCTTTAACTATACGCTGTTAACCTTTCCCAGCCCTCGGTCTTGTGCAGAGCAGAGGTTCTTCCGTGTATCGCATTGGAGTCCCCTGGAGAGAATGTTAATGAACAGATCTCTGGTCCCCATCTGCAGCGTTTCTGATTCAACAGCTCTGGGGTGGGGCTGGAGAATAGGTATGTCTAACAATTCCCAGGTGATCCAGATGCTGCTGGCCCAGCGACTACACTTTGCAAACCACAGCTGTGGTGAACCTCACTGCCACAGCCCACATGCCACCTGTCACCCCAACAGCCACCTGTCTTCTGGTTGCAGGACAGGTATCATTCCTTGAAGCCTCTTTGAGCTTCTCAAAATGTCACTAAAACACGTGGTATCTAGCAATTCCACTCCTAGGTATATACCCAAAATAATTGAAAGCAGGAGTGTAAACATATACTTATACCCCAGTGTTCACTGAAACTTTACTCACAATAGCAAAGAAGTGGAAGCAACCCAGTTGCCCATTAACGGATGAATGGACAAAGAAAATGGGATCTGTGCACACAATGGGGTATTATTCAGCCGTAAAGAGAAATGAAGTTCCAAAATCTGCTGTGGCTTGCTTGAACCTTGAAAACTTTATGCTGAGTGAAATAAGTCAGACACAAAAGAACAAGTATAGCCTGATCTCACCGATGTGAAATACCTAGGATAGGTGAATACATAGAGACAAAAGTCCATCAGTGGTCAGCAGGCTCTGGGGAAAGGAGAACGGGGAGGTGTTGCTGAAGGGACGCTGAGTTTCTGTTTGGGGGGATGAAAAAGTTTTGGATAGAAAGAGTGGCGATGGTTGCACAACATGACGAATGTAATTAACGTCACTGGATTGTGTACTTAGTTATACAATTAATGATTAAAATGGCGAATTCTATGATATATTAAAAAAAGACAAACTTGCCGTTGAGTGGATTCCAACTCATAATAACCCTATAGGACAGAGTAGAACGACCCCATAGGGTTCCCAAGGAGCGGCTGGTGGATTCAAACTGTTGACCTTTTGGTCAGCAGCCAAGCTTTTAACCACTGCACCGCCAGGGTTTCCTTTCTAATATGTAGATAATACATACAACCACAATAAAACCAACAGACAGCAAAGCCAAGTCCACGGTTCTGGTTCTGGCAGGGCTGAACTGAGATACTCTTTCTGGCAGTGATTGGAAGGTAGGGCCATTCATTGCCCTCTTGGGCGTATGTCATCAGACAGGGGGACTGGGCTCCCACTGACTTACGCAGAAAGACGTGTTCCAGGACACCTGAAGGTCATGCCTGGTTGTGTTTATCAAGTTGCTTCTTTGTTGTGGAGCCATGACCAGGGAGGAAGTGATGCTTTGGAAAGGAAAAGCTTTAGTGACACTTACTGGTGCATTTAGCACTGCCCAGGAGTGGAGGGAGCTCTGAGGCCACCAGGGTGCCTCCCAGCCCCTCTTGTGGGTCACAGGCCAATCTAGCCTTGGATGCACCCAGGAAAAGGCCATGCCACCACCCGTTCCTCAGTGGAGGCTTGTCTGTTGCTGTGATGCTGAACAGGTTTCAGTGGAGCTTCCAGAGTAAGACAGACTAAGAAGAAAGGCCTGGTGATCTGCTTCCAAAAATCAGCCAATGAAAATGCTATGGACCACAATGGTCCAATCCACAACCAATCACGGGGATGACGCAGGACGGGCAGCATTTCGTTCCGTCGCGCGTGGGTCACCGTGAGTCAGGGGCCAGCCTGAAGGCAGCCGACAATAACAAAAACAAGAACACACAGCCCGCGGAACAGAACTCAAATTTTTAAGAAGTCTAGACTTACTGGACCAGTTGACAGTAGAGGACTCCCTGAGACTAGTGCCCTGAGATACTCGTTAAACCTCGAACGGAAACTGTCCCCTGAGGTCACCTTTTAATGAAATAAGAGATTGGCACAAAGGATATTACCCATGAGTATGGTGCTCCAGTAAAAACCGTCCGTGTGAGACCAAAAGATCAACAATCACTGTAAAGCCGAGGTGAGAAGGTAAAGGACAGACAGAACAACCAGAACGCCATTGAGGAGAGTGCTGCCATCCTGTGAACAGTGTAACCAATGTGACTGAGCAATGTATGTAGAAGCTGTCAAATGGGAACCTAATTTTCTTTGTAAACTTTCACCAAAAACACAAGAAAATATTATAAATATGCTGATGACATATGTCAATATATAAATGTAAAAAAAAAAATACAGCACACAGCAAAGCCCAGAGGGACCCTGTGCCCCACACCTCCCAACATCCTACAGCTGCACCTCCAAGCCCAACTGGCAGGGGCCCAGCATTCTCGTTTTGACTTATATTTCTCTTCTCAATCTCCTCTGCTCCTTTGTTAACTAAAAAAAGAAACGTAATCTGACAAAAAACCATGATCCTTCAGAAAGTCGACAAGCGAAACAGCCAGAACAAATCCTAGAGGCGTCTGCGTTACAATGTGAGACAGACCATTAGTAGGGAAACAAAAAGATCATTAGGGGGCGCTGCCGAGGGCTATGATGAAGAAAAAATGGAGTAATGGTATCGAGAGTGTGGGGTGGCCACTCTGGCTGGAGGGCTGAGGACGTCTCTGAGCAGGAGACCAGCTAGTTGGGAGAGGAGGCGGCCACGTGAAGGCCTGGGAGAAGAACGCAGTCGGTGTCCCTGAGATGGAGATGGACTTGCATCTCCCAGGGGCAGAGCCAAGGCCAGTGCGGCCAGCGTGTCGTGAACAATGAGCAGAGTGGCACAAGATCCACTAAAGAGCTGAGGTGAAGGGTCCCTGTTTCATTTTACGTGTCCTGGAAAGCCATTGGAGGATCTTAAGCAAGAGAGGCACGTGGTACGCTTTATGCTTTTGAATAACGGGCAAGAGCAGAGGTGGTAGACAAATCGGGAGGCGATCTCCAAGTGAGAACCATGCCATCTTGTGCTCAGATTTTAGCAGGGGGAACAGTGAGGAGAAAATTCAGCATCTAATCTGCAAGTAGAGCAAATTGACTTGGTGGTGGAGAGGACGTGTGTGAAAGCGGACTCCGTACTCTTGGCTGCACCTCTGAGCGAAAGGCGGTGCCATTAACTGAGATGACAAATGCTGAAGGTGGAGAACTCAAGTATTTGCTAAAGGAAATGTGAAAGTCGATAAGCCTTTGAGATGCCTGAGTGCAGCTAGCAAGTAGACAGCTGGGTAAACAAGCTCAGGGGAGAGGCCCAAGCTGCAGACGGGGATGTGAGAGACGTCTGATGGGAGAGGGCGTTGGGAGTCATGGTACCGGACAGTTACACCTGGGGGAGGGGAGACCCAAGGAGGGGCCTGGGCACTCCGGCACTTAGACGCCTGTCAGAGGACACCCTTCCAGGACTCTGATTCCAGTTGTCAGTCAAGAGAGCCAAGGTTTCTCTCACCCTTACAAAAAAAAATACTTTGGATAACTTTACCTCAACGCTGCATTTCCTGATAGTGCTGATGGCTAATAACTACGCCTGTCATGGAGATTTATAATTCTCCGGCAATTGTTGGTTGGTTGGTGAGGTGCTTGCTTGGTTTTTAAGAAATAAGAGTCATGTGTAAATGATTTCCTGAACTGTTTCATATGTACATCTGTGAAGAAAAGATCTTACTCACTTTTCCACGTGTGTTATTGTTCTTGAAGGAGCCCTGGTGGCACAGTGGTTAAAGCGCTCGGCTGCTAACTGAAGGGTCAGCAGTTGGAACCCACCAGCTGCTCCACAGGAGAAAAAATCTGGCAATCTGCTTCCCTAAAGATTTACAGCCTTGAAAACCCTATGGAGCAGTTCTACTCCGTCTTATTGGGTCACTATGAACCAGAATCGACTCGACAGCAATGGGTTTTTTGGAATCTCTTTTGGAGGAAGTCTTAGTAGTGCAGTGGTTAAGCACTTGGCTGCTAAGTGAAAGGTTGGTGGTTCGAACCCACCAGCCACTCCGAGGCAGAAAGATGTGTCAGTCTGCTTCCGTAAGATTACAGCCTTGGAAACACTATGGGGCAGTTCTACTCTGTCCTATAGGGTTGCTATGGGGTTGGAATCAACTCTATGGCAATGGTAATCTCCCTTAAAAGGAAGCCCTGGTGGCACAACAGTTAAGCACTCAGCTGTTAACAGAAAGGTTGACAGTTCAAACCCACCCAGCAGCTCCTAGGGAGAAAGATCTGGCATTGTTTTCCCATAAAGTTACAGCCTAGAAAACTCTATGGGGCAGTTCTTTGGGGTTGCTATGAGTCAGAATTTACTTGATGGCACCTAATAGCAACATTAGCAATGTCCATTATCATCTGAGCGTGGGACAATAGGTATAATTTTAGTCCGACTTCATCTGTTGTTATGTTTTGATGAAGATGTCTCACAGTATATAATTGTAGCTGTCTAGTGTTTGGACTTCAGGTCCTCTAACTATAAAAATAGAGGACCTCTTGAATGAACTCAACTGTCTTCCCCAGCTGGTCTTACCAGCCCTGGGTGCATGCCAAGGGACAGCTTTAGAAGCAATCTAGGATGTCTTAAGAAAACCCCAAGGCTTTGGTTAGGTCATGACACCCATACCACTGTTGCTTTGCCATATCTCCTGTTCCCTTTCAGGAAGAACCATCGTTATTCTTGTGGCTACCTTCCAAGGTGAAACAGCTGCCATTGCCAGAAACGTATTTCTTTCATCTTATCCCCCATGCAGAGCTCCGCTTTTTCTTGATTCAACATTGATAGTGTTAATGGATAATGGATTATTTTACTTTTTATAATAAAGCTTGGAGTTCCATTATTAAAAAGAAAAAACCCTTAACCTGCCCTAGGCTAAATACATTTTCTCATCTAACCTTGGAGATCCATATAGCAAACAAAATTTCCTTGGAAGCCTCTTAGTTCTAACTTTTTATTTTCATTTCCACCAAAAATATATTCAAGGGAATCTTGTTTTTTCTAAGTGTATTATTGAACATTTGACCAGCGTCCCCCCGTTCCTATTTCAGGAATGATTACACTCATTTATTGATCTCTTCTTTTTCCCAGTAATTCATGATTTTGCATAACTTAGCTGATAGGTACCATTTCTCAACAGCCCAGTTCAGTGCTACAGATTGGCTATAGGTTACGTGCTTATGTTTGCAGTTTAAAACCTCTTTAATATTTTTTTTCTCCTGCCAAACCCAAACTACGTTTTGCCATGATCCTAAGTAGCTTACAAGAACTCTAATCCCAGTTCTCTGCAGGCTAGCATCTGAAATCCTATCTGTAAGTGTCAGGATGTAAATTGTAAAAATCCAGACCCCAGTCTCCATGCACTCAGCATCTGGAGTTTATAGATCCCACTGACATTTCTAATATAAACTGCATTTATAACCTTGTTTCACATTTATGATTAAGCTTTTTCTCTACGTGGGTAATTATTCATTCCCTAAAACATACAGTCCTTTGGAAGTAGATATGGTGGTGGTTGCACAGCACGGTGAAGGTAATACCACTGGATTGTACACTTCAAAGTCATGACAATGGCAAATTTTATGTTATATGTATTTTACACACTAAAAAAGATACTTTTCATGATACAAGAAGAAATGCTATACATTGTTTCCATTGCAAAAATTCTTCTTGAAATATGTTTTCGGCAACTAATAACTTTTCTTTTTTTAATAGGATGTACCGATGGGTCAGCATAATTTCCAGCATCGCACGTTAAGGTATGGTCGATCTTCTGCCACCTCCTTTTGAAAGGCCTATTTTAATTTATTTCTGAAAGTAATTATCATCAATTATAGGAATTTTGAAGGCTACTTCTAAAGAGCAGCGAATTGTGAAAGGCCTCATTAAATTGCTTGCAGTTTCTAAAAATAGGCTGCTTCGTGTTATCCAGATTAAGAGAGGGAAAAGGAAGACACCATCTGGCGAACACTTTAGAACTTTACGTTGTCTTCTTAAAACGGCTTTTCTTAATATTAATGTATAGTAAAAGAAAAATTTATTTTGCCTTTATCTCTAGAATTCAACATAAAAAAATGTCATTCTAAGCAACAGATTCATTTTAAGAAAATTCAAACAGGTGCCATGGATTTGACTCCGACTCATGGCAACCTCACGTATGTCAGAGTAGAACTGTGCTCCATAGGGTTTTCAATGGCAGATTTTTCTGAAGCAGATCAGCAGGCCTTTCTTCCGAGGAGCCTGTGGGTGGACTTGAACCTCTAACTTTATGGTTAACAGCCAACCATGTCAACTCTTTGCAGCATCCAGGGACTCCAAAGGCAAGCTAAGCCCAGCCTTTCTGTAGTGAAAAGAAGGGTTCCTGACCAAAAGCAAGAAAGCTTCCCGAAATCTCCACACTTGGCGCCGTCCACCACAAAGTCCCGCTCAGGACGCTTCTCCTTTGCAGTGTTCCTCTAGCCTTTGAGCTCAGAGTTGTACTTTAATATCAGTTTGGAAGTTAAGGTATTTCTTAATGAAGAGGGCAGGGATACCTAAGGAAAGGCCCAGAACTCACCAGCCTTCCTTCCCCACAGGGAGGTCAATTTATTGGGCGTCTCAGTAGTTTTGGAGGAAGGAAGGAAAGATACAAGCCCAACATACATTTTGTTGTAGAGAAAATAAACACGGGTAGATTACTGCTTGCCAAAATATGGCAATAACGCACGTCATTCCAGAATCAGCCTATGTCCCTGCGTTCGTTGACCTGAGTTCTAATTTGTATTTCGTTTAAAATTTGAATATTGAGATATAGCGCTTGGAATCCTTATGTTGTACAGATAATTGGATTCTTGGGCTTTCGCAGCATTATTTTTCAAGTGGCATATAACATATTAAAGAGAATTTAAGCTAATTTCAGGAACATTGGACATTGTTTTAGTTCTGAGCTGATAGAGAGTCTAGGGGCCATGCTTTCCGGGGTTCCTGCAGTCTCAGTCAGACCATTAAGTCTGGTCTTCTTACTAGAATTTGAATTCTGCGCCCCACATTTCTCCTGCTCCATCAGGGACTCTCTGTTGTGTTCCCTGTCAGGGCAGTCATTGGTGGTAGCCGGGCACCATCCAGTTCTGGTCTCAGGCTGATGAAGTCTCTGGTCTATGTGGCCCTTTCTGTCTCTTGGGCTAATACTTTCCTTGTGTCTTTGGAGTTCTTCATTCTCCTTTACTCCAGTGGTTGGGTCAAGGATCTATTTTAAAATTGCGGTGGGAGATGCCTCCTGGAGCTCCTACAACATGCCTGGGTGATGTCTTCTGGGATGAGTAGATGCTGTTGCCTTGATCACCTTAGAAAGGAAGAAACTGAGTTATGAAGGGTTATGAGAATTGCCCAGAGCCACACTGCTGGCAAGGAGCCTGGAGGCACAACAGTTAAACTCTTGGCTGCTAACCGAAATGTTGGCAGGTCACATCCACCTATCGGCTCTGCAGATAAAGGACCTGGTGATCTGCTTCCATAAAGATCGCAGCCAGGAAAACCCTATGGGGAAGTTCTACTCCATCACTATAAGTCAAAATTGACTCGATGGCACCCAACAACAACAGTGCTGGTGGCAGCGAGGCCCAGCCTTGTGCCTGTCATGGTGACGCCAAAGCCTACCTCTGTCACTGCCCTCCTGCCCTGCCTTCTTTGTTTATCCCACCTTCCTCTGAGAGCGTTGATCTTTGCTGGCCTCGTGGCGTCATGGAGAGAAGGCCGCTTTTAAGTCAGACCCACCCAGGATTCCCAGTGGCACTTCCTGGCCCTGTAACACTGGCTAGGTTATAAGCCCTCCCTGAGCCTCCAGCTTGGCCGTAAGTTGGCCTCCCAGGATACTGAAGCATTCACTGAGGCGGTGGACACCCTCTCCCATGCTCCTTAGATATAACAGCTAGGCGTGGGGGTGGCACTGTGGTTTGGGGCAGGGAACAGAAAGGGGGTCAGATGGTAGGTCCTAGAGCAGGACAAGGACAGAAAATCAGAGAGCAGAGAGTCAGAGGAACAAAGCCTGGGTGGCAAACCAAGAATTCCTGGTGAGCAGTTTAGTAGCCCCTGAGGGTGTCCTGTCATCTCCATAGCAGAGATCATAAAATTACGGGGACTGAGGAGAAAATGGCGGGTGTGTCATGAGTTGTCCAAATAACTACCAAATGCAAAGAATGCGTAATCATGGCTGGCACTGCTTGAACGTGTCATGTGTGCCAGTTACCGCATTGAGCTCTAGCCCAGCATTCTCTAAGCTCATCCTCAAAACGGACTCAGCAAGGTGAGGCCATTGTTAGCCCTGAGCAAAATAGGGAAGAATTACATTTCCTGTTGCCCCAAGGTACCTACCCTGTTCCCTCTGGAGATAGATGAATAGCTGCTGTCGAGTCCACTCCAACTCATAGCGACCTTTTGTGCAACACAACAAAGTGTTGCCCAGTCCTCTGTCACCCTCATGATCAATAGCATGTTCAAATCAATCACTCCCTCTTAGGCTTCCCAAAACTTTGCAATATGGAAAGCAATAAAATTGAAGTCAGAAAGCTTGAAGTTTAGACTTGGAGCTGAAAAAAGTAACGCAGAAGGTCTACGGTTGCACATCATGCCACTTGTGAGGATCCCAGCTTCTCAGCTGTAAAGTGAGAATGTGTGAGCCAGGCTGGATGACTTATAAGATCCCTTGCTTTTTTGTTTTTAAGAAGGAAGAAAAAAAAAAGCTATATAATTCGCCTCTTCAAAAAGTTTATAATTTAACATGCTAAACTTTTTAATTCAGTTGGCTTGATATCTGTAGGTGGATGACTTAATGTCATTCTGTTTTTCTGAACCAACACTGCTCCTGGCATGTTTGAAGAAGGCAGGGTCTGAAGGCAGCAACCCATCAAGGTGGAATGATGGAATTGGAAAGCCTATCCATCTCATTAATAATAATCCTGTGAGATATGATTGCAGATAAATGTGATATTGCATATTCAATAGGATTGTTGTCTATGGATATCTACAAGTAATTCTGAACTCAAAAATGTTAGCTTTATTCGGCCATCTAAGATGCATCAGTTGGTCCCAACCACTTAGAGTAAAGGAGAATGAAGAACACCAAAGACACAAGGAAAGCATTAGCCCAAGAGACAGAAAGGGCCACATAAACCAGACACTTCATCAGCCTGAGACCAGAAGAACTAGATGGTGCCCGGCTACCACCAATGACCACCCTGACAGGGAACAAAACAGAGAGTCCCTGATGCAGCAGGAGAAAGGTGGGGTGCAGAACTCAAATTCTAATAAAAAGACCAGACTTAATGGTCTGAATGAGACTGGAGGAACCCCGGAAAGCATGACCCCCAGATTCTCTATCAGCTCAGAACTAAAACAATTTCCGAGGCCAACTCTTCATACAAAGATGAACTGGACTGTGGGACATAAAGCAATACTGGTGAGGAGTGTGCCTCTTAGTTCAAGTAGATACAAGAGACTAAATGGGCAGCTTCTGTCTGGAAGTGAGATGTGAAGGCAGAGAGGGTTAGGAGCTGGTTGAATGGACATGGGGAATTGGGTGGAAAGGAGGAGTGTGCTATCACAGTATGGGGAGAGCAATTAGGGTCACATAACAATTTATGTATAAATTTTTGTATGGGAGACTAACTTGAAATGTAAACTTCATTTAAACTACAACAATAAACAAAAAAAAAGTTAGCTTTATTGCAGATTATAAGGTTTGCTGAATTAATAATTTAACCAGCCAGAATGCAGAGAAGTAAAGTGCTTGTCCCACAGTTGACTCAGAATCCTTGTCAACACCAGGCTGTAGTCACAGGCATGGTTAGGCAAACTGGAGGGAGGTATGTGAGCTTTTATTAGCCTTTCAATAGATACTTAACTTATAAAAATAGGTAAATTTTCAATTTTCTCCTAGACATCATTCTCATGTTAATTGTCAAATTAACCATGAGGAACTCTTCTTATTATTTTTATATAACTTTTTAATAAAGTATCTTATATTATGGCTGAGTTTATCTGCTGCTAAGTGAGTGGTCAACACAGATAAGTGGGATTTTCTGTGATATAAACACTGAAAACCCATTGTGTCGAGTTGATTCCAACTCATAGTGACCCTGTAGGACAGCGTAGAACTGCCCCGTAGGTTTCTAAGGAGCGGCTGGTGGATTCCAACTGCTGACCTTTTGTTTAGCAGCTGAGCTCTTAACCACTGTGCCACCAGGTATTAGTGCTTCTCAAAATCGGGGAACTTTTAAATGTATACAATTTAGCCTTGATATGCCTAAAATAAGACCGTTGTTAGGTGCTGTCAAGTTGATTCCAACTCATCGTGATCCCATGTGTTACAAAGTAGAACTGCCCCATAGGGTCTTGTAGGCTATAATCTTTATGGGAGCAGATCACGGGGTCTTTCTCCGGCAGAGCCACTGGGTGGGTTCCAACTGCCAACCTTTCAGTTAGCAGCGTTTAACTGTTGCGCCACCAGAGCTCTTAAATAAGACTCTAGTTCTGAAAATTCTGGAAAAGCGACCCAAGACAACATGAGCACGGAATGACTAGCTTATCAATCAAACCAGGTTTATGCAGGGAATTTCCTGTGCCAGTGGGGTCCATCCTGAAATGAAGTTCTAATGGCAGCAAGTCAAAAAGTAACGCATCTCTCAGGAGAGAAAGTTCTTGTATCACCAATACTGGGTTCTTAGATCTCATGCACTGAGCACATATCTTTCGAAGTTGCTTTTTAATGCCTGGAAGAATTTTACCCCAAGTGAACATTAAGGTACATCTTTGCTGAACCCCAAATTCTCATCAGTTTACTCAATACACAGAGTAGCTGCATGTTCATAGAGAAAAGCGTCCTCATAAACTGTCATCTTCTTTTTCTTTTTTTCTTTTTACTTTTTTAGCAGCGTTAAATAGAGCTTTTGGCATCGTAGAGAAATAGCCTTAATATTTCCTTTAGTAATAATATTCTTACCTATAATATTTTCACTTTTTGTAGAACCAAGTCACAAAAGAAAAGATTTGAAGAAGAATTGAATGAAAGGATGATTCAAGCCATTGATGGAATCAATGCTCAGAAGTGAGTACCTTTTAGTCTCAAATTAACATTCGTCTCTTACTGCAAACCTGTTTGAAAATGTCATATTTGCCAAAAATATTTCACCGCAAGCTCTGTAATGCTTACATGGTAAAATCAAGTTGCTTGAGATCATTCATTCATTTCACCACCATCGTCCTTAATAATAGCTGCTGTTAATAGTATTTCATCCTAGAAAATGTACTCTCCAACTAAGATGCTGATAAGCGAATGAGGTATAAAGAGAGATAGAAACATGGTGGATACTGTGATCGTCGAGTGGTAGTTTCAAAGCTCAGTAGGAATTCTTGAGGAGAAACTCTGTAACGTGTGCCATGTGACATCATCCATCCCCAATGCTTCTATTCCCTGCAAAGTCAGAGAGTGTGGGGATACCTGCATTCTAAACCCTGAAAGAGGGTCTTGAGCATGAGAGTCTGAGTTTTCCTGGGGCAGTGGGAAGAGGATGACTCTTGGAGGCTCAGTGCCGGTCAGGCTGTGTGGTGAGCAACTGCTGCTGTGGTTTTCAATAGTACCATTTGTTGCTGTGTGCATGTTTTCTAGGCTGTAATCTTTACAGGCGAGCCCTGGTGGCGCAGTGGTTAAGAGGTATGGCTGCTAACCAAAAGGTCGGCAGTTTGAATCCCCCAGACGCTCCTTGGAAACCCTATGGGGCAGTTCTACTTGGCCTATAGGGTCAATGTGAGTCAAAATCGACTCGTCAGCAATGGTTTTTTTCTTTTCCTTTTTTTAAATCTTTACGGGAGCAGATTGCCAGGTCTTTCTCTCACAGTGCTGCTGGGTGGGTTCAAACCACCAACCTTTGGGTTAGTAGACCAGCACTTAACCTTTGCATCACCAGGTCCCCTTATATATAGCTCAGGAGATGTCGATGCAGAAGTGGAAAGAAGGATGATCGTGCTTACTGGCCATGCACCTCTGAAGGCAGAGGGCACACGAGACACTCGGCGCACGTTTGCCGAGTTAAATTGTTGTGGAAGCCCCAGTCGGCCCAGATGAAGACCCTTAATGGACGCGTTTCCACCCTTCTGAAAACCTGACTATTGAATTTTTATCCAGAAAGCTGACTCATGGAAAAGTATAAATGCTTTCCACACAGAACACTTGGCTTCTTATAGTGACCCTGTAGGACAGAGTAGAACTTTCTCATAGGGTTTCCAAGGAGCAGCTGAGGGATTCGAACGGCTGACCTTTTGGTTAAGTTGTAGCACTTAACCACTGTGCCACCAGGGCTCCAAAATTAGGTTAAAGGGTCTCAGTTAGTACATGGCATTGCAAAATGCATGCCTGTTCTAGATTGTTCCTTGTAGGTATTTGTTTTTAGAAAATTTACAGAGATTATGGAAGAACTGCATGAGTGTATGTATATATGGAGGTGTGTGTGGAGTGTATGTGTGTGTAGAGTGTGTGTGTGAGGGTGTGCGTGGCGTGTGTATGTGAGAATGTGTGTGGTGTGTGTGTGTGTGTGTGTGTGGTGTGTGTGTACACATGTGCAAATGTGTCTACAAAATCAGTTCTCTTGGTTGGCCAGAGCTGCACTTCAGATATGCTGGCACAGTGAATTAACACCTGCCTGGAGGTCATAGTCCTGCCTTCCCACCTGTTGCAGTGCTGGGGTCCCACCAGTAGGGGCCTAGGCAGTTGCCCTGGGACCCAGGAGCACTGTAAGAAACTGCCTCCACCCTCCCCCTTGGAAATCTAGAGCCATCACAAACCTGGAATCCACCAGCAGGTGAAGTCTAGTGCTGTGGATTGAGGCAGAGGCTCAGGAGAGGCTTACCTGGTCACAGTCTGCATAGCTGAGGTGAGGGAAGGCTTAGCAGAACCTCTCCTCTTGAGAGCCAGAGAGTGAGGAGAGGGGAGCCTGGTGGGAGGAGGGTGCTCAGGGCTCAGGCTGGCCTCCTGCTTCGCTCCCAGCAGCGGTTCTCTCTCAGGAATCAGACTGTCCTGTAAGACACATTTCGGCAAACCAGTTGCCATGGAGTCGACTCTGACTCCTGGCGCCCCCACTATCTGAGAGTATACCTGTTCTCCACAGGGTTTTCAGTGGCTGATTTTTCCAAAGTAGATTGCCAGACCTTTCTTCTGAGGCACCTCTGGGTAGACTCAAACCTCCAGCCTTTCAGTTAGCAGCCAGGTGCATTAACCGCACCACCCAGGGACTCCCGTTTCATTGAAAGAGTGTGCGTTAGAGAATACAGCAGGAAGGAAGTGACGTGACTGACTCCAAGGGGATAAACTCTGACCTTTGAGGTCAAGGAGACAGGTAGCTGGTGAGCTGTGAAGAGTGTGTGGTCCACGTGTTTGAATACGTCTGAGCGTGTTGTAGCTGACCTATACACAGACTGCGGACAGAGGGGGACTCAGACCACAGGGCAGAGAGAGGGTTGAATTCCACACTGAAGGCCCACCTGACCAGCATCCTTACTTCATTTCTGGATCACAGACCACCTTCCCGAACTCTGCGGGTCCCCCTGGCCTGCATGCACAGTGGAGGCACCGAGGCCTTGAGTTCACGCTGCATAGATAGAGTGGTCGTCCTTCCATCCCAGCACCCCATCTGCTGTGAGACACTGCTTTCTGACGTTCCAGATGATTCCCAGGAGAACGTGGGGGTGCCTGCACCCCTCAGTTGGAGTTAGGAGCTGTCTTAGTTATCTAGTGCTGCTATAACAGAAACACCACAAGTGGGTGGGTCTGACAAACAGAAATGTATTCTCTCACAGTCTAGGAGGCTAGAAGTCCGAATACAGGGCGCCAGCTCTAGGTGAAGGCTTTCTCTCTCTGTCGGCTCTGGGAGAAGGGCCTTGTCTCTTTTCAGCTTCTTTCTCAGCCATCTTCATTTGGTTTCCCCTGTCTCTGCTTTAAAAAAAACCTATTGGGTCAAGTCGATTCGGACTCATAGTGACCTTAGAGGACAGAGCAGAACTGCCCCATAGGGTTTCCAAGGAGCAGCTGGTGGATTCCATCTGCCGACCTTTTGGTTAGCAGCCATAGCTCGCCGTAGCTTTTAACCACTGCACCACCAGTATAGAAGTTAGGATTTACAACGTATGTTTTGGGGCATACAATTCAATCCCTAAGAGGAGCCTTCTGTTCGGGATTTCCTCCAGCGGGCCTGGGCCTGGTGAAAACAGCTTCATATACATCAATAAAACTAAACCGAACCTGTGGCCGTCCAGTTGGTTCCGACTCATAGTGACCCTATGGGACAGAGTAGAACTGCTCCATAGGGTTTCCAAGGAGTGACTGATGGATTCGAACTGCCAGCCTTTTGGTTAGCAGCTGAACGCTTAACCACTGCGCCACCAGGGCTTCTAATTCATTAATAGGGATCATCTGTTATATAGCCCCAGGGTGGGAGGACTTTCTCCATGTCACCAACGACTTGTGCCAGGAAATGCCACGAAACCCTGAATGAAACATACGCAACAAACTCTCTGTCTCTCTCTCTCTCTCCCCCTCCCTGTCTCTCTCCCTATCTCTCTCTCTCTATCTCTACCTGTCTATCTCTCTATATATCTCTTTCAGTTTCTCTGTTTCTCTGTCTTTCTATCTCTCCCTATCTCTCCCTATCTCTCTCTGTCTCTCTATCCCTATCTCTCTGTCTCTCTATTTCTCCCTCTTTCTCTGTCTCTCTGTTTCTGTCTCTCTGTTTCTCTGTTTGTCTCTCTGTCTCTCTCTGTGTGTCTCTGTCTCTCTGTCTCTTTCTCTACTTCTAATTCTTTCTCTCTCAACTAATCCACCTCACCAAAAAATGCTTGCCCTAGGTCACATAAATCTTCCTAGAATGTTCTACAAGCTAGTGATGAGCACTGAAGCCACCTCAGAAAATTCAGAGATGGGTTAGGTCTACAGGAAGAATATACCTTCCCTAATTCTGAGGACGAGGTGAGAAGAGTTAGGCCTGTCCGTTATTTTGACAAGGAAACAGCCACAGGCAAACGGGACTTGCTGTGAGAACAGGACAGGAGGAAAAGCCCAGTAATTCATCGGATTCCACAGGCACCAGTCCCGGGCTCACAGGCAA
>NW_004444008.1:3801968-3819856 GCF_000243295.1 Trichechus manatus latirostris | reverse complement strand
TCCCGGGCTCACAGGCAAACGGGACTTGCTGTGAGAACAGGACAGGAGGAAAAGCCCAGTAATTCATCCGATTCCACAGGCACCAATCCCGGGCTGACAGTGCGGGAAGCGTGATGCTGCTGGGCACGTGAGGAAGCAGGGCTGGCTGGAGCCCTGTCCACCTGCCTGGGTCACAGTTACCTTCTCAGGACCTGGAAGATCACAGCTTCCAGCAAATGAGGCGCTCATGGCATTTCCACTTTATAAATCCCCCTCTTATTTTATTTCCAAGCTTATGTTATTCAGGAGCTCTTTTAAATTCGATTGTCCACTCTCAGTAAGGCAAAAAAATGTTTTTAATAAGATACCTGCATACATTATGCATAGTACGATATTCAATAATAAGCACATAGTTTTAAAAAGGAGTACGATTACTATTCCATCGCTTGTCTGTCAATTTGTCATACTGTGGGCGCTGGCCTGTTGCTGTGATGCTGGAAGCTATGCCGCCAGCATTTCAAATACCAGTAGGGCCCCCCATGGTGGACAGGTTTCAGAGGAGCTTCCAGACTAAGACAGACTAGGAAGAAGGACCTGGTGATCTATTTCTAAAAAAAATTGGCTAGTGGAAACGTTATGATTAACAGCAGAACATTGTCTGATATAGTGCCAGAAGATGAGCCTCTCAGGTTGGAAGGCACTCAAAATACGACTGGGGAAGAACTGCCTCCTCAAAGTGAAGTCGACCTTAATGACGTGGATGGAGTCAAGCTTTTGGGACCTTCATTTGCTGAGGTGGCGTGACTCAATATGAGAAGAAACAGCTGCAAATATCTGTTAATTATCAGAAGTAGAATGTATGTATGAATCTAGGAAAATTGGAAATAATCAAAAACGAACTGGAATGCATACAGATCAATATCCTAGACATTAGTGAGCTGAAATGGACTAGTATTGGCCATTTCGAATCAGACAGTCATATGGTCTACCATGCTAGCACTGACCGATGAAAGAGGAATGGGGTCACATTTGTCATCAAAAAGAACATTTAAGCTCTAGCCTGAAGTACAGTGCCGTCAGTGATAAGATCCATACATGTACAAGGAAGACCAGTTAATATGACTGTTATTCAAATTTACACACCATCCACTAAAGCCAAAAATGAGGAAACTGAAGACTTTTAGTCTGAAATTGATCAAACCTGCAGTCAAGATGCATTGCTAATTTCTGGTGACTGGAACATAAAATTTGGAAACGAAGAATGATAAGTAGTTGGAAAATACAGCCTTGGTGATAGAAATGATGCCGGAGATCTCATGATAGAATTTTGCAAGACCAATGACTTCGTCATTACAAATACTCTTCAACAACATAAATGGTGACTATACATGTGAACCTCACCTGATGGAAAAGCACAGGAATCAAATCGACTCCACCTGTGGAAAGAGAAGATGGAAAAGCTCAATGTCATCAGTCAGAATGAGGCCAGGGGCCGACTGCAGAACAGACCATCCCTTGCTCCTATGCAAGTTCAAGTTGAAACTGAAGAAAATTAGAACAAGTCCAAGAGAGCCAAAGTACGACCTTGAGTATATCCCACCTGAATTTAGAGACCATCTCAAGAATAGATTTGACACATTGAACACTAATGAATGAAGACGAGTTGAGTTGTGGGATGACATCAAAGACATCACACTTGAAGAAAGCAAGAAAGAGGTCATTTAAAAGACAGGAAAGAAAGGAAAAACCAAATGAATGTTAGAAGTGACCCTGCAACTTGCTTTTTAACGTAGAGTAGCTAAAGCGAATGAAAAAATGATGAAGTAAAAGAGCTGATTTCAAATGGCAGCTCAAGAAGACATAGTAGAGTGTTATAATGAAATGTGAAAAGACCTGAACATAGAAAACCAAAAGGGAAGAACATACTCAGCGTATCTCAAACTGAAAGAACTGAAGAAAAAATTCAAACCCTGAATTCCAATTTTGAAGGATTCCATGGGCAAAATATTGAACGACGCAGGAAGCATCAAAAGAAGATGGAAGGAATACACAGAGTCACTGTACCAAAAAGAACTGGTCGACATTCAGCCATTTCAGAAGGTAGCATATGATCAAGAACCGATATTGAAGGAAGAAGTCTAAGTTGCACTGAAGGCACTGGCAAAAAAACAAGGCTCCAGGAATCGAGGTAAGATCAACTGAGATGTTTCAACAAATGTATGTAGCGCTGGAGGTGATCACTTGTCTATGCCAAGAAATTTGGAAGACAGCTACCTGGCCAACTGACAGAAAGAGATCCATATTTGTGCCCATTCCAAAGAAAGGTGATAAAATAGAATGCGGTAATTGTCGAACAATATCATTAATATCACACGCAAGTAAAATTTTGCTGAAGATCATTCAAAAAAGATTGCAGCATTACATCAACAGGGAACTGCCAGAAATGTGAGCTGGATTCAGAAGAGGACATGGAACCAGCGATACCATTGCGGATGTCAGACGGATCATGGCTGAAAGCAGAGAATACCAGAAAGATATTTGCCTGTGTTTTATTGACTGTGCTAAGGCATTTGACTGGGTGGATCATAACAAATTAAGGATAACATTGACAAGGATGGAAATTTGAGCACACGCGATTGTGCTCATGAGGAGCCTGTACATAGACCAAGAGACAGTCGTTCAAACAGAACAAGGGGGATACTGCATGGTTTAAAATCAGGAAGGGTGTGCCTCAGGGTTGTATCGTTTCACCATACTTATTCAATCTATATGCTGAGCAAATAATCTGAGAAGCTTGACCGTATGAGGAAGAATGCGGCATCAGGATTGGAGGAAGACTCATTAACAACCTGTATTATGCAGATGACATACATAACCTTGCTTGCTAAAAGTGAAGAGGACTTGAAGCACTTACTGATGAAGATCAAAGATCACAGCCTTCAGTATGGCTTACACCTCAACATAAAGAAAACAAAAATCCTCACAACTGGACCAATAGGCAACATCATGATAAACGGAGAAAATATTGATGTTGTCAAGGATTTTGTTTTACTTGGATCCACAATCAGTGCCCATGGAAGCATCAGTCAAGAAATCAAACAACGTACTGCATTGGGCAAATCGCTGCAAACGACCTCTTTAAAGTGTTGAAAAGCAAAGATGTCACTTTGAGGACTAAGGTGCACCTGACCCAAGCCATAATATTTTCAACTGCCTCATAATGCATGCAAAAGCTGGACCGTAAATAAGCAAGACCGAAGAAGAATTGATGCTTTTGAATTATGGTGTTGGGGAAGAATATTGAATACACCATGGACTGCCAGAAGAACTAACAAGTCTGTCTTGGTGGAAGTACATCCAGAGTGCTCCCTGGAAGTGAGGATGGGGAGACTTTGTCTCATGTACTTTGGACATGTTATCAGGAGTGACTAGTCCTTGGAGAAGGACATCAAACTGATAGGGTAGAGAAAACCAAAAAACACCAAACCCATTGCCATGGAGTCGATTCTGACTCATAGCGACCCTCTAGGACAGAGTAGAACTCCCCCATAGGGTTTCCAAGGAGCAGCTGGTAGATTTGAACTGCCGACCTTTTGGTTAGCAGCAGAACTCTTAACCACTGCTAGAGGGTCAGCGAAAAATAAGAAGAAGACCCTTCACGAGATGGATGGGCACAGTGGCTGCAACAGTGGGCTCAAGCATAACAACGACTGTGAGGACAGCTCAGGACAGGGCAGTGTTCCGTTCTTTTGTACACGGGATGGCTGTGAGAGGGGACCGGCTTGATGGCACCTCGCAACAATCTGAACTCAGCCTTTGACTGGTGCAAATGTTAACGTGCTTGTCTGTTAAACGAAAGGTTGGCAGTTCAAGTCTACCTGTGGACGCTCAGAAGAAAGGCCTGGCAATCTACTCTCAAAAAAGCAACCACTGAAAACCCTACGGAGCACCGTTTTACCCTGACACACAAGTCTCCCTGGGTCGGAGTAGACTCTGAAGCAGCTATTTTCTTTAATCTGAAACCAGCGGGTTGCCTCTCTTGCTGATTATTGGGTTAAGGGTAACAGTTTCAATTGTCATTTTTTTCCTGAGTCCTCAAAGGCCTTCATCCTTTATCTTTATTTCCCAAATATGTCTCAGTGAGTCAAAATCCATAGTATTATATTATATCCAAGTATTTTATTTAGAAACTCACATAAATTGACAATTGTTTGAATGAGTATAAATTTTTTTGGAAATATATATAAAAGATTATTTTCTCTGTAATGTCCTAGTATAAATATTCTCTGTATCTGTATCTATATCTATATATCTATATGTATAAAGGAGCCCTGGTGTAGCAGCGCTTAAGCACTCAGATGCTGAAAGGTTGATGGTCTGAATCCACTAGCGCTCCACGGGAGAAAAGACCTGGTGGCCCGCTCCTGTAAATATTTCTGCCTGGAAAACCCTATGGGGCAGTTCGACCTGTCCTATAGGGTCTCTGTGAGTCAGAATCGACCTGAAGGCATACAACAACATCTGTATCTGTGTATCTCTATCTATAGAGAGATGCAGATATCGATGTGTGGATATATATACAGATATGTATATTCATGAGCATATATGAATATGCATACATGTATGCCTTTGAGATTACTGTATTTTTAAAGGATAAAAATATTTCAGAAAAATTGGGACTGTACACATATGAATTCCTCAGTGACTTAGGACCCCAACAAGTCAGTAATATATTTTATTGGTATTTATTTCTAGATATTTTTCCGATGCATAGATTAGGATTTTTTCTTACATTGCTGTACTCATCAGTATAAGAATATGTATCTTCCACGCCACTGGTCTCATCCCTTCGGGAGCAAGGGAGAATGAAGAGAACAGGATACAAGGAAAAGATTAGTCCAAAGGGCTAATTGTCCACAGCTACCCAGGCCTCCACCGGACTGAGTCCAGTACAGCTAGATGGTGCCCGGCTACCACCACTGACTGCTCTGACCAGGATCACAACAGAGGTTTCTGGACAGAGCTGGAGAAGGAAGTAGAGCACAATTCTAACTCACAAAAAAAAGACCAGATTTACTGGCCTAAAGGAGACTGGAGAAACCCCGAGAGTATGGCCCCCAGACACCCTTTTAGCTCAGTGGTGAAGCTACCTCCGAGGTTCACTGTTCAGCCTGGAAGTGGACAGCCCCGTAAAACCAAATGAGACTAACGAGGTACAGGAGTCCAGTGACAAGGGCCAGAAGGCAGAAGGGGACAAGGAAGCTGGTGATAGGGAACCCAAGGTTGAGTGAGGATATTGTTGATGTGTTGTGAGATTGTTAACCATTGTCATAGGGCAACATTTATAGTAACTGTTAAATGAGAAACTATTTTGTTCTGTAAGCCTTCATCTAAAGTGAGAATAGCAGCACAATTGGAAGAGCGTAGTCAGTGTCACTGAACTGTGCATGTAGAAATTTTTGAAATGGTGTATCTTTGGCTATGTGTATTTTCACCAAAAAAAAGGTTGAGAAGTTAGAGGGTTCATATGTTGTGAGATTGTTAACCAATGTCATAAAACAACATGCGTACTACGGTTTCATGAGAAACTATTTGGTCTGTAAGCCTTCACCTGAAGTACAATAAAATATAAAAAAATAAAATAAAATAAATTTTTAAAAAAAAAGAATAGGTATCTTCCTATTTCACGCAACCTTGTTTCCTAAAATGGGTTTCTTTGCATCCCCAAAGCTGTGATTGTGTGAGCTGTTCTGCGCGCGCGTGCTTCGCCTGGAGTCACTGTTTAGCTTACAATTATATAAAAACACTTTAGTGACAAGTTTTGTCCTGAAGCTGTTTCTCTAATTGCAACGTCTTTGTTAAGTCAGATTTCTGAAAGCCCATCAATGCGTAAGAATGCATGCTTCCATATCATTTTTATGTACTTTTTCAACGTCTGAGAGATGAACGTTTATGTAGGTGTGTGTTTATGTTTGCGTAGCTGCATTTTGCTGGTGGTCGGAACCGATCTTATGTTCCATTAGCATTTTTACCAGCTTTCTGATAACTGTATTCAGAACACTGTTTGTATTTTGTAGAACTGGAAAAAATTACAGTGAGAGTGTTTTTGTGAAAGGAGCAAAACCATCTCACCCAGAACCTGCGGACGCTCGCTCTAATGGTCTGGGCGCTCTGTGTGTATCGCGCTGAGGACAGTGGTGCTTCTCCACATCTGGCTTCTTCAGGAGATGAAACTGCCGGGGATTCAGTTCTTGAACCCTTTTGATGATGTGTCTCCCCGGTTGTTTAACTTGGAGCACTTGAGTTTAAATTTGCCCTGAGAGTTGGTTGGTAATGTTGAATTTTCCCAGGAGTGCAGTAAATGAATATGAGTATTGTATTTGCAGGTGCTGAAAACAAGCTATAGATTCTATACCCAGTTAGTTGGCATTATCCTTTTTCAAAAAATATTTGGTGTTGGGTGATGTACGCTAAAAACAGAAGAATGCAATTTATTTTTTTTTAAAAAAGTGAAAAAGTGAAGACGTCATTCCGTATATTTGGTTGGAGGTTTTACGATGTGTCTCTACCTTTTACTTCCAGGCAGTGGCTCAAATCTGAAGACATCCAGAGAATCTCGCTGTTTTTCTATAATAAAATACTGGAAAAAGAAGTAAGCTATTTCTTCTTCAAAATCAATTGGTTTCTCTGAAAATGTTATTTTTTTTAAATTCCTTCATGAAGTTGTATTCTGTTTGTTTGTTCGCTTTACATGTGGCACCTAAACGCCTTTAACTGTATCCAGGCTTTGTCTGGCTTTTCTTGTGGCTTTTCCATGAATATGTTGTGTTATCATATTTCTTATTTCCGAGTTTCTCTCTCTGGCCAGCCACCACCCTTCACCGCGGCAGGTAATTAATACTGTTGGCAACACCTCTAGGGTAGGGCAGAGGAAGTGGGCCAGGAAGGGCTACCTGCTTTCTCCATGTGAAATGTTCTTAGAAAATGTTTAAAAAAAAACAAAATTCTTCCTGATAGATTTACAGTGTATTTACACAGATACCTTTTTCTTTACATTTTTGACAAAAATATGAGATTTATATTGAGCACCTTTTTGGGAAGATTAGAAAACCCAAACTTGTAAGTTTTGTTGGACTGTAATACTTCCACTTTATGACTCCTACAGTTAAGGGTTATCTGCGGCACAAATAAATAAGCCGACATTTGGTGTTTACGTGTCCAACTTAACGTGGATTTGCTAAAATGAATTAAGTGATACTATGGAGAGGACAGACGCTCTTGTGGGTCAGCCTTATTTCATTTGCCTTTTGGTTTGTGCTGATCAGAAAGGGCACAAGCGTTGGAGATAATTTCTGCCACCAACCACATAGTTACAGGCTTGGTTTGAACAAAGGCTATTATGTTAGTGGCAGCAGTCACGACTCCGGTATGAAAATTCTGTTGAGAGAATTCAGTTCATCGTTTCATGGATATTGAATGGAAATCTCTAATATCACAGTGCCTTCCAAAATTCATCAGTATTAGATTTTATAGTTACAATAAAACCTTCTTCTGTGTCAGTGGTCTATAAGATCAGTTGTCTACTTCTGAGTAAAGGACTTTGACAGATGGTTTTTCAAATTGATGTTTAATATGATTTATTTTCATTGCCCATCTTATCCTTGAATTACTTTAACCAATACAAATGGCTAGTTATTGTTTAAATGTTAGGTTACTTCCTTCTGATGGATGTCTGTTTTTCTTTATTAAAACCACTGTGCCAATTTCCACTCATATCTCTGTACCAAATCCTGGAGAAGTTAAGAAAGATAAGCGTTTGACCAGATGCATAAAATGTAATTGCATTTCAGCCATTAGGCTAACATAGGTTCTTCATTTGCATGTAAATTCCCCTGGCTATTAAGTCACAAAAGTTACGGAAAATGTTCAGTAAGCAGAAGGTGATCATCATAAAAAAAATGCAGCTCCTGCCTCCTCTGTCCAAGTGGATGCGTTCGCAGAGGTCAACTGTGAGGCAGACATTAGAGAGCACAGAGCCTTAAGCCACGTCCTGCCCCCATGACCCTGGCTGCTCCTGGTGAGAGGGGGGCACCAGGAATCCAGAAGCCAAGGAGCAGACGAGCAGCTGGAGAACCAGCATTCAGCCCTTCTGTGGCAGCAGCACGAGAAATACAAACGTTTCCCCGTAACCGGGAAGCATCTGGGCAAAAGGCTAATGCAGCCTGCCTATATTTCCATGAGGACCCCATGGCAATGCCTGTAAGACTCTATTTCCTTTAATTCTATTGTAAAACCCTCTTTTTGAGAGTCACCTTCTTGTCATGGTTGGGAGCGTAGGTTCTGGAGCTGGTCCGCCTGGGTGAAGATCCTGGTTTTGCCATGTGCTGACTGCTGGACCTGGGCAAACTGTTCGCCAGGAGCTAACTCTATCTCCCTGAGCTTCTTGTTCTTGTTGTCAGATGCCGTCGGTCGGTTCTGACTCACAGTGACCCTACGTACAACAGAATGAAACACTGCCCAGTCCTGCGCCGTGCTCACAATCGTTGTTATGTCTGAGCCCATTATTGCAGCCACTGTGTCAGTCCATCTCATTGAGGGTCTTTCTCTTTTTCACTGACCCTCTACTTTATTTACCAAGCATGATGTCGTTCTCCAGGGACTGATCCCTCCTGACAACATGCCCAAAGTATGTGAGATGTAGTCCTTGCTTCTAAGGAGCATTCTAGTTGTACTTCTTATGCTGGGCCCGACTTGCCTTACCCCCAAAATAGGGGCGATCATAGTCCCTGCCTGTCGGGCATGGTGAGGATTAATGAGCAGCATGGAGAGCATTTACGGTCCTGGAACCTGGTGAAGGCGCTAAGCCATCGAGATCCTCGTCACCACCCTCTGATCGTAGCCCTGTCTGACTTCTTTCCTACATGATCTGCACCAAGCAGGCACAGTGCCTGGTGGTAGACCTGCCCACAGGTCAGTTTACCCTCCTGACATTGGGAGAAGCCATGTTGCCCCCTGCTGACTCTGCTGGACAAGAGAAAGAAGAGTCCATCTGTCAGGCTCTGCAGAAGCCAAAGTGGTCGCCATGGACCTAGAGCAAAGCCTGCCGGCCTCCTCTGTCTGTAAACTTGACCCACTGCCTCTAAGTAGCATTAAGAAAGGCCAAAAAGGAAATACGTTTCCCTGAAGTTCCTCAATACAACTCAGCAGTAAAATATCATTATGTGCAAAGTCACGCCTTTTCCTCACATACTTGCAGGCATGAGACCTGATTGTAGGGTACCTGAACGGCCCATTGGTCCCTCTGTTTACTCACTCATTTTCCCCACCGGGGGCCTCTCTCCTCTCGTTGGAATGAGTCAGTGACATATCAGCGGGTTTCTGAAGAGTTCCACTCATGCGAAGGGTGGTCTCTGGAAGTCACTCCGTCCCAGTTCGGTTAGAGGGGGAGGCCCCTAAGGCCTGGGATGAAGAGCTGTTGTCCTCAGCGCGTTGCTGCCCCCATCTATGGTTGACCCGCGTGCTGTGTCCTAGGTGCAGTTAGGCAGCTGGGTGATTGTGTGCAGCCCTTCCTGGAGGTCTTTCATCAGTGGCTTCTCTCCCCCTTAGTACCGAGCAACGGCCCTGCCAGCGTTCAAGTACTACGTGACCTGTGCCTGCCTCATCTTCTTCTGCATCTTCCTCGTGCAGATCCTTCTGTTACCCAAGTAAGTGGGCCTGGTTTTCCGGGGGTACTGCCACCTGATTTGCAGGGTTGTTTTCTGCTGGGGTCCAGTTACCTTGGAGGGACTCCAATGGTGCTCATTTCCAAACTGAGAAGTTATCTGTCATGTCACTTGGAGCTCACTCACATCCCAGGAAGGGAAGAGGCTTACTTACAGCCATACTGGATTTTCAAGGTGGACATGTTGATTTAACTTTTAGGGCTATTTGTTGTTGTTGTTGCTGGGTGCCGTTGAGTCAGTTCTGACTCATAGCGACCCTGTGTACAACAGAATGAAACACTGCCCGGTCCTGCGCCATCCTCACAATCATGATGTTTGAGCCCATTGTTGCAGCCACTGTGTCAATCCATCTCTTCAAGAGTCTTCCTCTTTTTTGCTGACCCTCTGCTTTACCAAGCATAATGTCCTTCTCCAGGGACTGATCCCTCCTGATAACATGTCCAAAGTATGTGAGACGAAGGCTTGCCATTGTCGCGTCCAAGGATATTTAAGAAATAAGAAGAATAAATGTAACATTCGTAGTTTGATCTCTGTATTATTCTAATATGAAACCTATGAAATTTGGCCCAATAAACGTAAACAGGAATGAGCAAAATCAGCAGAGATTGTTTCTAATAGACATCTCTGTTGTTTGCTGTCGTTAGGCTCCATCAGGTCAGCTCTGACTCACGGCGACCCTGTGTACGAGAGAACAAAATGCCGCCCGGTCTTGCGCCATCCTCACAACTTGCTATCTTTGAGCCCATTGTTGCAGCCACTGTGTCAGTCCATCTCGTTGATGGTTTCCCTCTTTTTTGCTGACCCTCTACTTTAGCAAACATGATGTCCTTTTCCAGCAATTGGTCCCTCCTGAGAACATGTCCAAAGTAAGTGAGCTGAAGGCTCGCCATCCTTGCTTCTAAGGAACATTCTGGCTGTACTTCCTCCAAGGCAGATTTCTCCCAAATATTAGCCTTGAAATACATGGGCCAAATTCTTAAGTGAAATTTCCTGATGTGAACATATACATTTTTCATACCAAACAAACAAAAAAATGAACGATTCCAGCTCCTTCTAAGTGCCACATGGTACAGTAGAGAGACAACTGTCACCAAGGCTTGGGGTTTACCACCCAACAGAGAAGAAGGGCATTTAAAATGTTATCTAAGCAAAGCAAGCATTGCCAAGGAGGATAGGCCCTTAGTATTCTCTTAAGTAGGTAAACGTGTTCATTTTCTACATCTTCCTGTTCTAAGAGTATTTTTATATTCCCTGCCTCATAGTTGAGGCAGTGCTGGTTCAAGGGTAGAATTCTCACCTCCATGCAGGAGACCTGGCTTCAATTCTAGGCCAGTGCATTTCGCGTGCAGCCACCACCATCTGTCAGCGGAGGCTTGTGTGTTGCTGTGATACAGAACAGGTTTCAGAGGTGCTTCCAGACGAAGACAGACAAGGAAGAAAGGTGTGTCAACCTACTTCTGAAAATCAGCCAGTGAAAACCCTATGGATCACAACAGTTTGATCTGTAGCTGCTCGTGGGCATGGCACAGGACTGGGTAGCATTTCGTTCCATTGTGCACGGGGTCTCCATGAGTTGGGGGCTGACTGGATGTCAGCTAACAGCAACAACAGCATTGTAGTTACAGAGATCTGTCGCCCACGGGAAGAAGTTGAGGGAGGAGAAAATGACTAGGCCACTAAATGATGGGTCCCAACAAGACAAAAGGCTTCTTGGGACCAAGGAAAACATTTCATGGGATTACAGCCTTAAGAAACACATCAAGTAGCTGTGTTTGTTGTCCTTGTTTTTATTTTGTTGCGTTGTATCTGTACGAGGATGCAGGGAAGCTTGTTCTCTCAGGCTTCATCACCAAAAAAAATAAACCAGTTGCCGACAAGTCGACTCCAACTCGTGACGACCCCACGTGTGTCAGAATAGAACTGTGCTCCACAGGGTTTTCAGTGGCTGATTTTTCAGAAGTAGATCTCCAGGCCTTTGTTCCAAGGCACCTTTGGGACGACTCAAACTTCCAACCTTTTGGATAGCAGCCCGATAATTATTGTTTTTCTTTGTTTGTTTTTGGTGTTTTTCTTGAGCAGAAGGTTGAGTTTTGAGCACGAACATGGTGAAACCTGTGCTGTTTGAACAGTACTTTCAGAAGAGCTATATCATGCCCTGGGCTCAGTCCTTCTGGGCTTCACATCCCACTCGAATGAATCCAGAGTTCTTCCAGTGGCCAGTGCGGCCAGCACAGCCATCCCCTCTGCTAATGGCCCCTGATCCCAGCTTCTACCTCTCTCAGCCTGGCTCACTCTGCCCAAGTCACCCTACCTCCTTGTGACTCTCATCATCTAGAGTGTTCTTTGGCCAGATAGCCACATGATTCCTATTTTAGCTCATTCAGAACCCCATTTCAGTGTCACCTAGTCAGCAGTGGTGGTCAACCTCATCTGAAATGCCACCTTCCATCACTCTCTAGTCTCTGACTCTGCTTTATTTTATGACCTGGCTCTTTTGAAAGGATTGGTCTTGCTGCTACAGGAGTGGGGAGGAAGGGTGGAAACTTAAGGCCAGGTGAGGGACCATGGTGTTTTGGTGTTTTGCACGGGGCGGCAGTGGAGGTGGTCAAACGTGGTCAGATCCTGGGCAATGCGGTAAAGAGTGGTGAAGACAGGTCTTTCTGCTGGATTGGATGTGAGGAGTAAGGGAAAGTTAACTTCTATGATTTGGGGCCTGAGCAACTGGAAAAATGGAGTTGCATTTATAGAGAGGGGAAACCTGGGGAAGAAACAGATTTCAGAAGGAACCTATGGAATCAAAGGTTTAGTTCTGGGCATTGAAGACATGTGTGTGCTTATGAGACATCCAGGTGGTGGAGGGTCATGGGGGAGGAGTGGTGAGCCTGGGGTTCATGGGAGGGGCTGGGGGTGGAGATATAATTGGGACCATTCAGCACATAGATAGTATTTAAATCCATGGATAGGATGAGCTCAACTAAAGAGTAAGTGTGTCTGAAAATTTAAGTCTTCAGTCCTTACTGTCACTGTGAAGTGGAAGCTTTCTTACTCGGCCAAATATCATTCTTTTCTCTTTCCCACATCACAGGACCTTCTAGAGTCCAGAATGTCTCCAAGCTGCTAAGTCCTATCATCAGAGAAAAGCTACTGTAGTGGTGATGGAAATTTAAAAGCCTGTTTCCTTTTCACCTTGGGATTCCTTTTGGACAAAATACCTTTTCATGTTTAAATTCTGTTGCTTTAAAAAGAAAAACAAAAGTTTTCATCATTTCATATTGACTTATAGATCTTACCATCCCATGTCACAGATGTGAATGCGGCGTCAGTACGAAAATCTTGCATCTTCTTTGTGGCGAGGAGGTGAGGGCAGAGAGAAAGACAGGCGTGGAATTCATCACAATACATTAAATTCCAGCGACAGACATCAGTATTTTCCCCAAGTTGTTGTTGTTAGATGCCATTGAGTTGTTTCTAACTCGTGGCGACCTTTTGTATAACTAATTGTTGCCTGGACCTGTGCCATATTTTCCCGTAGAAAGGGTTTGTCATTAATAGCATTTTTAGACTTTTTGAGGGGATGTGTATTTCTGCTGGGTTTTTCCTGTCAACAGACGTACGCCCTCATCCTTGTCAGGACTGCCTGTAAGCAATGAACAGGGAAAGAAAAGAGAAAGAAAGGAGAAATGGCCTCTTACATATACCGTAATAATATACTTGATTAAAGTGACAACATCTAAAATGATCGCTAAAGAGGGTAATTGTCCCTGCTTCATGTCAAGTTTGCTTTTGAGTGTGTGTATAAATCAGTTACGCTCATGTCTTAAAAAGAAACAGCTTTGCAGCCAAAACGTTAATTAAAATTGATTCATTTACACAAACATCTTGGTATGCTTAATGGCCTGAACATGCTTTTGTTAGAACAAACAGGATAAATGGTTATAATTAAGAGCTTTTGACCAGTCATTGCTATGCCTCCTGGTATTTCTTGTTCGTGGACTCCTGGGATGAGAGGTACCTCCATCCAAACAAGCATATCAACATGTCATGAACTCAAACACTTACACAGTTTGAGCAGGTCAACAGGAATGCAAGCAGCCTTTGCGTCTGGATCTTGGCTTGTAGCATACTTTTCTGTACACAAGATCTTGTAAACGACAAATATATTGTTATTGTTGTTACGTGCCGTCCAGTCGTTCTGACTCACAGCGACCCTACGTACTACAGAACGAAACACTGCCTGGTCCTGCGCCATCCTCACAATCGTTGCTATGCTTGAGCCCATTGTTGCAGCCACTGTGTCAGTCCACCTCATTGAGGGTCTTCCTCTTCTTCGCTGACCCTGTACTTTACCAAGCATGTTGTCCTTCTCCAGGGACTGGTCCCTCCTGATAACATGTCCAAAGTACGTGAGAAGTCTCACCATCCTTGCTTCTGAGGAGCATTCTGGCTGTACTTCTTCCAAGACAGATTTGTTCGGTCTTCTGACAGTTCATGGTATATTCAATATTCTCTGCCAACACCGTAATTCAAAGGCATCAATTATTCTTCAGTCTTCCTTATTCATTGTCCAGCTTTTGCATGCACATGAGGTGATTGACAACACCACAGCAAACTGACAGACAAGTGGTGGATGGGACAAATATAAATGTTGTTGATTCTCCCTCTCCAGTCTTGGTACCTTTGATTCTCTTTTCCGGTCTAACTGTCCTGGCTGTAATGTCCAGTGCAATGTTGAATGGAAATGACAAGAGCAGACATGCTTGTCTTTTTCATGATCTTAGAGGGGAGGCTTCCAGACTTTCGCCATGAAGTATGATGTTAGCCGTGGGTTTTCTGTAGATGCCTTTGATCAGGATGAGGAAGTTCCCTTTTATTCCTAGTTTGTTGAGGGTTATTATCATGAAGGAGTATTGGGTTTTGTCAAATGCTGTTTCTGCATCTATTGATATGACTGTGTGTGTGTGTTTTTTTTTTCTTTATACTGTTAATGTGGTGGATTACATTAATTGATTTTCAGAAGTTAAACTAATTTTCATTTTTGGATGACTTAGTTATCTAGTGCTCCTGTAACAGAAATACCACAAGTGAGTAGCTTTAAAGAGCATAAATGTATTTTCTGACAGTCCAGAAGGCTGGAAGTTCGAATCAGGGTCTGGGCCGTGTTGATTCCTTCCTTTTTGCAGCCCCGAGTGTTCCTTGGCGTTCCTTGACTTGTAGGGAATCCTCACATGCATTTGTCTTCCCCTTTGTCGGTGTCTGTGTCTATTCTGGTCTTTGTATAACTCAGAAATGATTACGTTTAACATCCAGCCTATACTGGTATGACTGCATTAACATAACAAAGAAAAATCATTTTCTCCAAACAGGATTACAGCCACAAGTACAAGGGCGAGAAATTGCGCACATTTTTGGAGGACACAATTCAATCCATAACGCTGATATAAATCATATTTGGTCATGGTGTCCCATGCTCTTTGGTGGCACAAATAGGCAACAGACAGGAAGATGGTAAGCTTAAAATCTACCATGTCATTAAACGTGAAAGGGCTCAACACTCTCAGACACTCTGTCTGATCAAACAACATGTTCTACAAGAGATGCATTTTAAATGTAAAAATCAATTAGGCTGCAAGTAAAAGGATAAAACATCTATCATATAAATTTTAAGCATAAGCAAAAGCTACTGTACCTGGATTAATATCAGATAAAGAAAACACAGAGGCAGGAAATCTTACCAAAGATGAAGAGAGACACTGGATAATGATGAAACGGTCAATTCATCAAAAAGACATAAAAATCATAAAACAGGTAAACACCTAATGACAGAGCTGTAAAATACATGAAAGAAAAAGACACTGACAAAACCAAAGAGAGAATTAGACAAATCCGTAAGCATAATTAGATGTTTAAAATCTCTTTTACGTCCTTTACTACAGAGTAAAGATGTAGAAGATCTGAGTAGACTATCGGCTTCCTGGAGCTGATTGACATTCATAAAACACTAAACCTGACTACAGAATACACATCATCTTAAACTTCACATGGAACATTGAACAAGATGTAACATGCTAGTCCATAGAAGAACCTCAATAAATTTGAAAAGATTGAATTAAACCTGAAAACATAAAAATCTCACAGTCTGTTCTCTAACCACAGCAAAATCAAATGGGTTATCAATAACGATAGAATAGCTAAAATATCCCCAAATGTTTGAATATTAGTCATATGCCATCACTTCCACTGTCTATTCATTAAAACCCCTTTGCCACTGAGTTGATTCTGACTCATAGCAACCCTAAAGGACAGAGTAGAACAGCCCCATTGGGTTTCCAAGGAACGGCTGGTGGATTTGAACTGGTGACCTTTTGCTTAGTAGCTGAGCTCTTAACCACTGTGCCACCAGGGCTCCTATTCATTAAAAGCTATCACTAAATCCAACTCACATGCAAAGGTAGGGGAAATGGGTCGGCTTTTGACCAGAAGAGTGTCAGAGAGTTTACTGACACCCTCTATAGCCATCATATTCATTAACAAGAAAATATAATGCAATACTACTCAGAATTTTTTTTTTAAATACACTGATACACACAGCATGAATGAAAAACCTCAAAAATGTGTTGGGTGAAAGAAGCCAGCCATGCACGAGGTTACAGTTCATCATTTCATTTATACGATGTTCTAGAAGAGACCAAATCATCCATGTTGATAGAAATCAGAACAGTGGTTGCCTGTGGGCGACATGGGGGTTTCAAGAAGGAGGCAATGAAAATGTTCTATCTGTTTGTTGGGGGTATTGGTTAGACACACACACACACACACACATACAATACATATTAACCAAAACTCATCAGATTTCACTTATGAGATCTATGCATTTTACTTCATGTAAATTTAATTTAATTTGACATTAATATAAAAATTAAAGGAAAAACAGAAAATGAGAGGAAAGATATAAGTAATAGTGTTCAACCAAAAAAAAACTTTTTAAGTTTACATGATTGCAGGTACATAATGAAAAATAATGAATACCTTAGGCCTTAGACATAAAATCATTTCACCCTAGGAAGTCAAAGAGAAGAAGAAAGAAAGTGATGAGGGGAAAATTAGAATCAATACAAAAAACAGGCTGTGAATGTGTCCAAATCTTTACCGTCTGACAGCATAAGAGCATGGGTTGTAAAACTTCTAAACAAATAGAAGGAAAAGATGGAGCAAGAAGCAGCTTAATCACTTAACCCAACTTAGGAAAGAGGAGGGGATGACATCATTTAAATGGAAAACAGAAAATAAGACACATTGAGCTGGTCAAATATTAATAAATTTCATAATTGTGAATGGGTAAAAATGTCGTATTCAAAGACGTAGCCTCGTAGATTGTGGCTGTAAGCCCAAGGCCAGCTCTAGACTACGTATAGGAGATCCAGCTAAAATAAGAAAGAGAGAAAGACTGGAAATAAAGGATGACAAATAGCTATTCTGGGAAAGAGCTTACGTAAAGAAGGAAGCTGTGGTAGTATAAATTTCTGACGAGAGAGTTCATAAGAAAGTCACCCAGCATGAAGAAAGATTTAGATTAAGAGAATGTACCATCACCAAGAAAATTTTAACTATCATAAAATTTTATGCACCACAGCAACTCTTTGAAATAAAGCAAACGTTGTTAAAATTTTCAGATATATTGACAAAACCACCGTCCTAGCTGGAAACGTTAATACATTCTAAAACTGACAGACCAAACTGAGCCAATAAGTCAGCCCATTGGGATTTGACTACCTCATCAGGCTCCAGTCAGTAAATGTCGTTAGAGAACGTGCTTTGTTTCCAGAAAAAGGAAGAGACACATCATTTTCAGCACTCCATAGGTAGAAGTAGAATGCGTTTATCACAGCCTGGAAGAAAAGTAGTCAAAGTAGAAATGATAGAGACCACAGTCTCAGATCAAATCTAATGAAATTAGAAATAACAAGGACAGACCAAAATTAACCTCCTTTTGGAATTTAAAAATCACACTTCTGACGACTTCTGGCAAAATGGCGCTCTAGGCAGAAGCAACACACCATGCTTCCACAGCAAAGATCCAAAAAACTAAGCCAAACAGAGAATACAACAATCCTGAAACCCTAAAACATCAAATGAAGAGATAAAGAACTCAGCCAAGCACCAAATGGAGTGAGAAAACTGACAGAGAAC
>NW_004444008.1:3766172-3794050 GCF_000243295.1 Trichechus manatus latirostris | reverse complement strand
CTGTGCATGCAGAAATTTTTGAATTGGTGTATCTTTGGCTATGTATATTTTCACCAAAAAAAAAAAAAAAGGTCGAGAAGGGAGAGGGTTGACATGTCATGGGGTTGTTAACCAATGTCATAAAACTATATGTGTACTACTGTTTCATGAGAAACTATTTGTTCTGTAAGCCTTCACTTGAAGTACAATAAAAAGAAAAAAAGGAAAAGAAAATCACACTTCTGAAAGACTCTTGTGTTAGAGGAAATAAAAATTGAAATTATAGGCTTTTTAGAAACGAATGACAATGAGTAGTTATAAATCAAAAGCTGTGGGATTTGGCCAGAGTAGTAGTTATAGGAAGATTTATATCCTTAGATTGGCAATAAATGACAATCAAGAAAAAGAACAGTATCGACCTAAATAAAGTTGAAGGAAGGAGTTTTTTAAAAATTATATCAGAAGTTAATAACATAGAAAATGAACGGAAAGCACAGACTTTAATAATGAAAACAAACACTTATTTTTCGAGATCAACAAAACATGCAAAACTTCAGAAATCTGATCTAGAGGAAAATAACATTAAGAACAGGAAGAAATTATTTCAGATATGGATGCTTTTTTAAATTATAAGAGAATACTATGTGGAAATGATTTTAACATTTGAAAATCTAAACAAAATGGATAATTTCTAGGAAAATTGTCAAAGTTAACCATCAAGTAGAAGCAGTAAACATGGCAGAAGTGTAGGTTGTCTACCCCTAGAAACAGAACCTGGGTCGGGAAAACAATTTCATGGCTACAAATCCCAACTCCACCACTGAATAGCTCTCATCTTGAGGCGAGTTTCTCAACTTCTCCAGACCTCAGATTCTGTCTGATACAACGAGGTGATAATAAACCAAAACCCGTTGCCATCGAGTCGATTCAATTCCAACTCATAGTGACCCTATAGGATAGAGTAGAACTGCCTCATAGGGTTTCCAAGACTGTAATCTTTACAGAAGCAGATCGCCAGGTCTTTCTCCTGCAGAACCACTTGTGTGTTTGAACCACCGACCTTTCAGTTAGCAGCCAGGCAGTTAACGATTTCTCCCCAGAGCCCCTTGAGGTAATAATAGTAACTGCCATATAGGATTTTTGTGAGGGTTAAGTGAACTATACGTTAAAGCCCTGAACCGTATGTGGCACAGAGTTGTTAGTTGCTGTCGAGTTGGCCCCGATTTATGGCGGCCGTACGTACAACAGAACTACGTGTTCGCTGGTCCTGTGCCGTCTTCATGATCCGTGACATGTTTTAGCCCATTGTTACAGCTACTGTGTTGACGGTTTCCCATATTTTCTCTGACCTTCTACTTTTCCACCCATGATGTCCTTTTCTAGCAATTGATCTTTCCTGATGATGTGTCCAAAGTAAGCAAGAAGAAGTCTGCCATTCTTGCTTCTAATGAACATTCTGGTTGTGTTTCTTCGAAGACTGATTTGTTCATTTTTCTGGCAGTCATGGTATATTCAATATTCTTCACCAACACCACAGTTCAAATGCATCAATTCTCCATCTGTCTGGCTTTCTCATTGTTGAGTTGTCACAGGCATCTGAGGTGATTGAGAAGACAGTAGCTTGGGTCAGACACAAATTAGTTATCAAAGTGACATTTTTGCTTTTTAAAACTTTAAAGAGGTCTTTTGCAGCAGATTGGCCCAACACAATACGTTGTTTGATTTCTTGACTGCTGCTTCCATGGACGTTGATTGTGGATCCAAGTAGAATGAAATCCTTGACAACCTGAGTTTCTTCTTCATTTACCATGATGGTTATCAGTCCAGTTGTGAGAACTTTCGTTTTCAACAAGAAATATTCAGTTGTTATTTAAACAGTTCCAGACCTGAGAGAAAGACACAGTGTTCTCAAACTCATCTTTATGAAGCTGGCATCGCTTGACACCGAGACAAACTATGAGAGAATAGACTCCAAGCAAACCGGTCAGAACTGTCTTATGAAAATGGACGAGAAGGTGAGAAACAAGACTTCAGCACATGAGTCGCTGTGGCCCTCAGAGTCTCAGTCGGAATGCCAAGGGCCCTCCGTACCTCTCAGAGTGGACCGCATACGTGCTGCTCTCCCCTCCACTCTGCCCCACTCAGGGACCCACCCCGTGGTCCAAGCAGCAGACTCGGAGAAGATGTGTTGGGCAGAGGTTGTGGCCAGAATCAGGACTCCAGTGACTTCCGGAAGGCTGGCGGATGAGCTGATCCAACCCTCGAGGTGTATCCGGTGTGGTATACAGTCGTCCCTCGGTATCCGTGAGGGCTTGGTTCCAAGACCCGTGGATACCAAAATCCTCAGATGCTCAAATCCGTTTTATACAATGGCGTAGTATTTGCGTATAACCTACGCCCATCCTCCTGTATACTTTAAATCATCTCTAGATTTCCTATGGAACCTAGTACATTGTGTGTGCTATGTAAGGAGTAGTTATACTGTATTGTTTAGGGAATAATGACAAGACTTGAGCTAAACACTGATCAAACAATGAGTGCCAGAGAGACTGAGGATCTGTGAGGTGATGGGGGCTAAGCGGGGACCCTCCACACCACTTCATTCGTGGGCGTTCAGCGTACAGAAAATCCAAGTTTTTTTTCAACTTTTTTTTTTTTTTCCGAATATTTTTGACCTGCGGTTGGTTGAATTCGTGGATGTGGAGCCTGCAGATGTGGAGGGCCGGCTCTCCACTCTCTTAGCAGAGCCTAATCGTTGCTCGTAAAATGTTGACACACGTTATCACCTGGCCAGGTATTTGAGAGCGCTGTGAATCGCGCCTAAAAATCACAAAACCCGTTGCCGTCGAGTCAATTCCAACTCATAGCGACCCTATAGAACAGAGTAGAACTGCCCCAGAGGGTTTCCAAGGAGTGGCTGGTGGATTCAAACTGCCACCTTTTTGGTTAGCAGATGAGCTGTTAACCACTGCGCCCCCAGGGCTCCGAATCGTGCCTAGAAGATGAGTAAACTCCAGGCCTCCACACGGCCATACTGTTGGTGGGGTGGACTCAAGTGCTGATTGGAACATCCGTTTCTTATGGGTCTGGTTAATGAGTGTTTTAATCCCGTTGGCTTGGCGGAGATATGGTAAAGCAGACATAGATCAAGGGAGAGACGGCGACATTTTTATATGTTTTGTTATACTCGCTGTTCCCTGGGGAGAGCACAGCATGCTGTGGCACAAGGCCAGTCAGGAGGTGTAGCCTGGGGACAGTGTGACAGCCAGCAGGAATGCAGGAGACGCGTTCCGCAAGCAGGGAGGGTTAGCTGGGCTGCGCGGGATTCCTGGAGATGGGACATTTTGAATAATTCTGCAAGCTCTGGGGCATAGGGCCTGTCCCTGGTTGTTGGGTACCTGGCCCCGGAGCAATTAGGGTGGGTGCATAGTGGTCCAGAAGTGTGAGAGCCCAATAAGGGGAGTGGTTGGAGAGTGGACCTAATCTTCTGCTCAGGAAGGGAATGGACCAGCCTCTAGCCAGGGCTTCAAAGCTGGATCAAGCCAGCATTGATGAGATGGTATGCTGCAATGGTAGGGTCATCGGGGCTTCACTGACAGATTTCTCCATGCGAGAGACCCAGGTTGGATTCCTGGCCAATGCACCTCCTGTGCAGCCACCACCCGTCTGTCAGTGGAAGCTTTTATGTTGCTATGCTGCTGAACAGGTTTCAGTGGAGCTTCCAGCCTAAGACAGATGAGGAAGAAAGGCCTGGAGATCTACTTCTGAAAATCAGCCAGTGAAAACCCTCTGGATCACAACGGTGGATCCATAACTGACGGGGCAGCGTTTTGATCCGTTGTGCATGGGATCGCCGTGAGTCAGGGCTGAGTCAATGGCAGCTAAAACCAGTATTTCCAGAATCATAGGAACTATCCCCACACTAATCTGTTCCTTTCTGTTTCCTGGCAGAACGACCGTCCTTGGAATTTCCTTTGGAGCTGCGTTTCTCTCGCTCACCTTCATCCTGTTTGTCTGCTTCGCTGGGCAGCTTCTGGTAGGTACTTCAGGATTGGAACTTCTTTGAAAGTGAGTTCATTTGAAGAAAGCTGGTGTCTTGCTTCAAATTTTCCAAAACAGTCAGCTTGTTGATTTCGTGTTTCAGGCGATACAGAGCCCAGGAAAGAAACATGTTCCCTTCATGTTAACAGCTCAGAATGTAAACTGAGGCAGCTCATATACAGCCAGGACTTTCATTTGGAAATCATTTTAAATGTTGGATGTTATACCGTGAAGTCGTGTTTATATTTGTGTCATCTCTAAGTGTTTGGAGTATTTGTAGGAACGAGGGCAAATGTTATAGGAGGCTCTTGGTGTACAGGGGATTTAAAATTTAAGCCAAATGCATGTTTTACACACTTTTTCAAGCTATAAAATTTTGGAACATTTGAAAATAGCAAATCTAAAAGTATTTTTATTGGTGTTTTAACTTTACCCAAACATGGTAAGCTCTTATGGCTTAGATGCTGGGTCTAGACATAAGAATTACATCTAAGCTTATTTCGGAGTCCAGAGCAAGTCCTGTGAGCTGGCTGCTCTGCATGAGAGTATGCTGAGAAAGCTAACGTGGGATACAGTTGTCCAGTTGGCTCCGACTCACGGCGACCTCATGTATGACAGAACAAAATGTTGCCTAGCCCTGCGCCATCGTCATGATCTTGGCGTGTCTGAGTCCATCGGTAAGGCCGGCGTGTCAGTCCGTCTTGTTGAAGGTTTCCCTCATTTCTGTTGGTCTCCTCCTTCACCAAGCACGAAGCCCTTTTCGGTGCCGTGCGGTCTCTTTAAACCTTCTCCCTGTCCTCAAAGGCTCTGAAAAGCAGTAGGCCTACAGCCCAGCCTCTCCACTGTGTCCCGCTCTGATCGTTGAAATCTTCTGGCCATCAAGGGTTCAGATCCCCAGGCATGCCTCTGCCTCTTGGCCCTGCATGCTGTGCTTTCTGTTCCTACCTTCACAAACTTCTGTGGATTTTGCTTAGTATACAAGAGTTGTTGTTAGGTGCTGTCGAGTCAGTTTCAACTCACAGCGACCCCATGTACAACAGAAGGAGACACTGCCCGGTCCTGCGCCATCCTCACAGTCGTTACGTTTGAGCCCATTGTTGCAGCCACTGTGTCAGCCCATCTCATTGAGGGTCTTCCTCTTTTTCGCTGACCCTCTACTTTACCAAGCATGGTGTCCTTCTCCAGGGACTGGTCCCTCCTGATAACCTGTCCAAAATATGTGAGACGAAGTATCACCATCCTCCCTTCTAAGGAGCATTCTGGCTATACTTCTTCCAAGCCAGATTTGTTCGTTCTTTTGGCAGTCCATGGTATATTCAATATTCTTCACCAACACCACAATTCAAAGGCGTCAATTCTTCTTCGGCCTTCCTTATTCATCAACCAGCTTTCACATGCATATGAGGCCATTGAAAACACCATGGCTTGGCCAGGTGTAACTTGGTACTCAAAGTGACATGTTTGCTTTTGAACACTTTAAAGAGGTCTTTTGCAGCAGATTTGCCCTGTGCAATGCATCATTTGATATACTAGTTTAAGAATTTAAAATTGGATTGAAAACTCTTCGGAGAATGAAACTTAGTTTCTAATGTACTGAATGCACACTTCACATCTCGAGTTTTTTAAATCCCCTAAAAATGTCGTAGCGCTGTGGTCTTGCAAAGAGAAAATTTCCAGGCTTCAGATGAACTGTGTCTAACTCCTCCTCACAAGAAGCCTGTGTTTTGCCAGATTTGTCAGGAAGAATAAATGTGAAGGCTTCTGGTCTTTCTAAGCTTGAATCAATATGATCCATGAAGGAGTCTCCCGCAAGTGGCCAGCTGTAATCCTTGGTCCAGATTTAATCCTTGTCAAATTCTGCAAGGAATTCTCGGCGGTGGTTTTGCTGTGGGTCTCTGTCTTAGTCTTCTGGTGCTGCTCTAACAGAGAGACCACGAGTGGATGGCTTTAACAAAGAGAAGTTTATTCTCTCACAGTCCAGTAGGCTAAAAGTCCAAATTCAGGGCATCAGTTCCAGGGGAACGCTTTCTGTCTCCATTGGCTCTGGAGGAAGGTCCTTGTGATGCATCAGTCTTCCCTTGGTCTGGGAGCATCTCAGCACAGGAACCTCAGGTCCAAAGGACGCGCTCTGCTCCCAGCACTACTTTCTTCGTGGTGTGAGGTTCCCATGTGTCTCTGCTCACTTCTCTCTTTTATATCTCAGAAGAGATTGGCTTAAGACACTGTCTAATCTGGTAAACCTCATCAGTATAACTGTCACTAATCCATTTTATTAGATCATAGTGATGGAAATTACAACACATAAGGAAATCACATCAGATTACACAATCATATGATACTGGGAATCATGACCCAGCCAAGTTGATACACACATTTTTGGGGGGATATAATTCAATCCATGACAGTCTCATTCTGATAATAGGGTTTATTTTACTGTTTAAGCTATCTTGAAGGATAGCTGCTAGGTGGGTTCAAACCGCCAACCTTTTGGCTAGCAGCCGAGCGCTTTACCACTGTGCCACCAGGACTCTGGTAGTAGCAGTGGTAAATGCACACTACTGCCAGGTCTAAATATGTAAAGCTCCCCCAGGTGGACTTCTATCTTAATACCAAATACAAGGGAGTAACTCCAACCAAAAATGCCACACGTATATCCACAAAGCATTTTTTGGGACAAGTATGCCACATACAGCAAATGAAAACTCTAGAAAACGTCAGAAGAACATTTCCTGTCCATGTTGTTACCTTGTGCTTTGTCTAGTAGAGGTAATGGGAGGCCACCTGCCAGCCTTGCCCAGGCAGAGATGAAAGCACAAAAATCACTTCTACCTGGGGAAGGAAGAGTAGGTCACACACCCAGCTAATAGAAGATTTCTAGCCCACACGAGTGGTTTTCCCCTGGTCTATTTTCTCTAATATCAATACAACCCAGCAGCTATCATTAGGTTGCTGTCTGCCCAGAGTCTCTTTCTCCGTCTCTTTGCTTTCAATACTTCCTTGTCATTGTGTAGGTGTCTGATGTGTCTCTGGTAAACACGTGGCCGTACGTTATTTTTCTCTGATCCAAAAATTTCTGTCTTCCACCTGACAAGTATATCATATTTATGTGTATTATAATTACTTCTCCAGCCTGATTTTGTTCTGTTTTGTTTTTAATCCATCATGCATCTTATTTGCTTCTGTTCAGCTTTCCTGTCTCCTCTTCTCTTGGATCAGTGGGGTTGATTTATTCCTTTCTATTCCCCCGACCCCGTGCCTTGAAAGTTCTATATTCTAGTCTGTTCTTTTAAAGACTACCTTAAACATGTAACATGTTGACCTGACCTAACAAAGCATGTTAATGTCTCCGTCCTCGTGGTGAATAATACTGGGACCACGCTCTAAGTCTGCTCATCCATTCTCACCTTCCATGCTAGTATTGTTTAGATTTTTCTAAATTTTAGTGTTCAGATTCGTTGAGATTGCTCTCATTATTCTTCTTGTTGTTTAGAAATTTCTCTTCTTCATTCTTCCTGAATATCATTCCTTTCCCCAGAACTCAGCTTCATTTTATTAAAGCACTTCTTTTTATAACCCTTTCCACAAGAGACGGTGAATAATATACTTGCTCAGTTTTTGTATGAAAAAAAAAAAAAACTCTATTTTTTTCTTCATTAAGTGATAATTTATCATATTTTTTTCTAACCCTTTTGAAAACATGACTCCATCTTTCCCTGGCCTCTAATATACTGAGGAGAAGCCTACCATCTTATCTGATTGTTGTCCCTCGAGAGATAATACGTCTTTTTTTCTCTAGTCTTTTTTGCGTGATTTGCTTTGCGTCTGCCACGGGCAACAGATTCCTGGTGTTCATGTTTAGAGTTATGTTCCCTTTTCCGGTTAAGGATTTGGTCAGTGTGTCTCCTCAGCCAGAGAACTCATGCTACTCCTGGTCCTCACAGTGTTTGGCCAATATTGTTGTTTTTGGGTGCCGTCGAGTCAATTCTGACTCATAGCAACCCCATGTGACAAAGTAGAACTGTCCCATAGGGTTTTCTAGGCTGTCATCTTTACAGGAGCAGATCACCAGGTCTTCTTCTCATGGAGATGCTGAGCGGGTTCAAAACTGCCAACCTTTCAGTTAGCAGTAAAGCACTCAACCACTGTGCCACCAGGGCTCTTGGTTGGCTGATGTCTCCTCGTATTTTGCCTCTTCCTGGTCTTTCAGTTCTGTTTTTCTCAGACACCTGTAGAAGTTTGTGGCATCTCCTCATTTCGTCCTCCGAGTCACAGCTTCCCTTAAGTGCATCACATCTCTCTGCCTGTGCTGTTTTATAGGATATTTCCTCAGATCTTGTCTTATTCTCAGTTTACCAACACCCTCTTCAGCAGAACCATTGAGATTTTTTTTCTTTCCATTTCTTTTTTTATTATTGTTGTAGTTCAAGTGAAAATTTACATTTCAAGTTAGTCTCTTATACAAAAATGTATACATACATTGTTATGTGACCCTAATTGCTCTCCCTATACTGTGATATCACAGTCCTCCTTTCCACCCCTGATTTCCCATGATCATTCAGCCAGCTCCTGACCCTCTCTGCCTTCTCATCTCACCTCTGGACAGAAGCTGCCCGTTTAGTCTCATGTATTTACTTGAGCTAAGAAGCACACTCTTCACGAGTATCATTTTATGTCCCACAGTCCAGTCCAGTCATTGTCTGAAGAGTTGGCCTCGGAAATTGTTTTTGTTCTGGGCTGACAGAGAGTCCGGCGGCCTTGCTTTCTGGGGTTCCTCCAGTCTCAGTCAGACCGTTAAGTCTGGTCTTTTTATTAGAATTTGAATTCGGCACCCCACCTTTCTCCTGCTCCATCCAAGACTCTGTGTTGTGTTCCCTGTCAGGGCGGTCACTGGTGGTAGCCAGGCACCATCTAGTTCTTCTGGTCTCAGGCCGATGAAGTGTCTGGTTTATGTGGCCCTTTCTGTCTCTTGGGCTAATACTTTCCTTGTGTCTTTGGTGTTCTTCATGCTCCTTTACTCCGGGTAGTTGGGACCCATTGATGCATCTTAGATGGCTGCTTGCAAGCCTTTAAGACCCCAGACACCACTCACCAAAGTAGGATGCAGAACATTTCCTTAACCATTGAGATTTTTATTTCGTATCTACATTTTCATCTCTAGAGAGTCTGTGTCTTAGTCGTCTAATGCTGCTATAACAGAGATACCACAGGTGGTTGGCTTCAACAAAGAGACATTTATTCTCTCACAGTCTGGTAGGTTTCAAATCCAAATTCAGGGCGTTAACTCCAGTGGAAGGCTTTCTCTCTCGGCTGTGGAGGAAGGTCCATATCATCAGTCTTCCCTTGTTCTGGGAGCATCTCAGTGCAGGAACCTCAGGTTCAAAGGATGTGCTCTGCTCCCAGAAGTGCTTTCTTGGTGGTGTGAGGTCCCCATGTGTCTCTGCTCACTTCTCTCTTTTATATCTCAAAAGAGACTGGCTTAAGACACTATCTAGTCTTGTAGGCCTCATCGGTACAACTGCCGCTAATCCATTTTATTACATCATGGTGATAGCGTTTACAACACATGGGGAAATCACATCAGATGATAAAATGGTAGACAATCATACAATACTGGGAATCATGCCCTAGCCAAGTTGACAGATGTTTTGGGGGGACACAGTTCAATCCATGACAGTCTGTATGGCTCATTGTTTTAAGTATGCCTATTATTTTCTCTTAACAACCTGCTCATTCATTATGGCTTCTAATCCCTCTTCTGTCACTTGAACCTTATTTTGTAGTCCACGTTAGAGTGCTGAGTTACTTGCATTTCTCTTGGTGCTAATTCTACTGTCGGTGTGCCTGCTGACTCTCCCGCATGAGGTCCATCGCTTCATTTAATTCACAATTTTTTTACATCATATTCAATGGGGCTGTCCCCCGCCCTCCCAACCGGGACGTCCCTTGTACCCTAGGTTATAAAGTGCCATCTACAAAAAACAGTGCCCTTCCTGCTTCTGCCAGAGTCTCAAGGACTTTCTCTGGTTTTTGGCTCATTATAGTACTCTCATTATCAAGGAGATAATGGAATTTTTAACCCAACACCCTAATGATACAGTGGCTAAGCACTTGGCTGCTAACCAAAAGGTTAGTGGTTCCAACCCACCCAGCGGCTCTGTGGAAAAAAAGACCTGGTGATCTGCTTCCTTAAATATTACAGCCAAGAAAATTCTATAGGGAAGTTCTCTCTGTCCCATGGGGCTGCTATTAGTCAAAATTGACTTGAAGGCACTCCACAAGAATAGCAACCCATATTTAGAGTTTTGATTTATCATTTTAAGATGATTGATACTTCCCTGAAAAAGTTAATCCATGGAGTTCATCTAGATAGATATATAGATACCTGCAATCAAGTCAACTCCAACTCGTGGCAGCCTCGTGCACAACAAAACAGAACGTTACCCAGCCCTGAGTCATCTTCACAATGTTTGAGTCTATCACTGCAGCCACTGTGCCCATCCATCTGACCGAAGATCTCCCTCACCCTTGCTGACCCTCTACTTCACCAAACATGATGTCCTCCTCCAGTGATTGATCCCTCCTGATGACATGTCCAAACCAAGCGAGTCAGACAACGTTCTGTTGCTGTCCATGAGGTTTTTAGTGGCTAATTTTTAGAAGTAGATTGCCAGGTCTTTCTTTCTAGCCTGTCTTAGTCTGGAAGCTCCACTGAAACCTGTCCACCATGAGTGAACCTGCTTATATTTGAAATACCAGTGGCACAGCTTCAGCATTACAGTCACATGCAAACCACCACAGTCGAACACACTGACAGATGGCTGGTGGGAGTTTCTCTAAATACTCACATGGAAGAGCCAGCCCTTCAAGATTCCTGGTTCTATTCAGGGATTTCAGTCCCAGATGCCACCCCCTTTGCAGACCGACGGCAGCTCCTCCTTTTCTCTGTGGGCACTGGAAGCCCACTTTCTAGATGCTGTATCCTGTGTCCATTGCTGGGACACCCCTGGGCCAGCCCCTCAGCCCCAGTCCCTCCAGCACGAAGCTCCTTTTTTGTCTCCAAAAAAAAAAAAAAAAACCCATTGCTGTAGAGTTGATTCCATCTCATAGTGACTCTATAGGACACAGAGGAACTGCCCCATAGGGTTTCCAAAGAGCAGCTAGTGGATTCGAACTGCCAACCTTTTGGTTAGCAGCCAAGCTCTTAACCACTGCACCACCAGGGCTCTGGCCCCTGGAAATTTCTCTTTAGATTGCCCATTAAGCTAATGAACTTGTTCAGTTGGCATTGTTGAGTCCCTACTGTTTGCCAAGCACTGTGCTAGCCTCTGGAAATCCAAGGATGAGTGTGATGTGGTCAGAGTCCCCACTTAGCTCTTCACGTGGCCTGAGACAAACAGGTCAGCCAAGATAATACGATGTAGACAGTGCTGTGAGGTTCCTGGCCGTGGAGGACTGCTGAGGGATGCAGGCTGATTTTGTAAAATATGATGGATTGCAATAAAGATGTCTTCCTGGAGGAAATTAAAGCACAGACAGATGATCCAGGTACACATGCCAGTCTGTGTGAGACTAAATGTTACAGTAATTATTGCTGGAGCTCGCTGCTGCCAGTGAGTCAGGAAGAGCATCCTTGGATCATGACAATTCTCAGGTAGACGTTCCTTTAGGGACGTGGACCAGAACATCTGTTCATGGGAATGGCTTCACCACCATATTGCTCAGGCAAGATTTTAACATGGGTTTTGTTTTCCTAATCATGAAAGTATGCTACAGAGTCACTCTGAGATATTTATAGGTTTTCCAAATTTTTTTCTTTTACTAACCTTCACTGAATGTAAGCTTCGACTTCTCTTCAGCTACCTCAGCTTACTGTTTACAATGGGCACTAATGAAATGGTGAATGCCGTCAACTTTTCTGATGATTCACTTAAGTCACGGTGAAACCTGTGAGGGCCAGACCTCGACGGGGCTGCCATGTTTTTCCAAGTCTTGCAAGTTTTCCACGTCTCACAGGTGCAGGCTTGCCACCTTTCTACCACTCTCTGTTAGTGGAAAACGTTTGCGTTTTCCTTCTCTGACGGGTTCCCACCTTACATAGATTCTGGCTTTTGCAGGTTTTGCTGTATTAGGAATTTCTGAGTAAGAAACTTCGAGTTGTTTCCAGAGCAAATAGTAAGAAAGAGAGAGAAGAAGGAAGAGAGAGAGGAATAAAGAAAGAGAAGGGAAGGGAAGGAGGGATGGACAGAAAGAGAGGAAGAAGGGAGAGGAGAGGAAGAGAGAAAATCTAATGTTTGGCGTAAAGGTTTTTCCTTTTTATTTTTGTCTCCAAATAAAATGTCTGAGCATTTTATTCGTATGAGGAGAACCCACTATCTGCAGTGGATTACAAACACTAATATTCACCCCACGTGCTTCCCACCTTACCGCGTATACTGCTTCTGTGCCGGCACCACCTCTGTGGTTCAGCTTTCCTGTATGTTCATATCCTTTTTCCTTTTTACATCTCCACCCATTTAGTGCCCAGCTCGTATCTGTTAGTGGATGACTATGGCATTAACCGCTGAGACCATTTCTAGAAGGTACACAGTGAATTCTCTGTAAACCAAACCCTTTGCTGTTGAGTCAATTCGGACTCCTAGCAACCATATAGGACAGAGTAGACCTGCCCCATAGGGTTTCGAAGGCTGAAATCTTTGCCACATCTTTCTCCCCCGTAGCAGCTGGTGGGTTCGAACCACCAACCTTTCGGTTCACAGCCGAGCACTTAACCGCTGTGCCACCAGGGCTCCTGAGGCTCTCCGTAAGAGCCAGTCACAGGGTGCCTGAGTCCCCTGATCAAGAAAGGGAGGAAACAGATTGGGATGCAACTCGGCCAGTAGTTAAACCAGAGATCAAGTAAAATGGCGAAACTGCTGGACTTAGCAGGCATTCTCTGGTGTTCAGTTCAAGAGTGTCTTCTGCATAAATGCCAACGTGTTTTTTGAAATGTGATCATTTACCATGTTTAACTAAAGGGGATCTAGATTTTAGTGATCTTACTTCTCCACCAGGAACTTTTTTGGAATGCTTTAACCTAAAACGGAATACATTGAACTAAATTATCTTATCAAAGCCCAAGTCATAATTTCTATAAAGAGCTGCAGATTGAATCAGCGCTCCCAGTTTTCCTTACTCAGGTTCATTCTGTGTTAAGAACATAGTCTTTTTCCCTTCTCTCTTGTCCATCGTTGGTTTATCTTTCCCCCAAAATCTTTGTCTTCCTCCTTCCCCTTCCATTGTTATTGTACTTCCGAGTTCAACGCTTCTCATTGTTATTGTACTTCTGGGTACACGTCTCCACCCTCACCTTCCTGTATCTCCTTGTCCTCACCACCAGCAGTGTTTACCAAAGTAAAAATAGGTTTCTTTCCGGCCTCTACTCGGTAATGAAGAGAGGAAGAACGTTCCTGCCTCCCCGACCTTCCAGGGCAATGCTGGTGTGAATATTTGTCACCATAGTTTAAAAACGGCTGCGTGGGGTACTGTGAGGCATGTTATTTTTGTTCATTGCTGTCAAGTCAGTTACAACTCATGGTGACCCCAAGTGTGCAGAGTGGAACTGCTCCATGGGGTTTTCAAGGCTGTGACATTTCAGAAGTAAATCACCAAGCCTGTCTCTGAGGTGACTCTGGGTAGATTCGAGCCACCAACCTTTCGGTTAGTAGTCGAGTGCTTAGCTGTTCTCACCACTGTGCAGACGGTAGAATCCGACCAGTTGCATCCTGAGTTAGCTGCCCTGAACTCAGCACACACCAAGCCCACACATCCCAGTGGGTGGCTCTGAGTGTTCTGTGTGGGAGTGGGCAGGAACGTGCCCCATCTCCTGGGAGTCCCTCCACACGTTCAGGGGTGTGCGTGGACGGTAGTTCTGGCAGCCATTGATGTGTCATTTGGACCAGGATGTCACGTGAACAGAATGCTCAAGCTGTGATGCTCAACACGTTTCAGCAGAGTTTCTAGACTAAGACGGACTAGGACGAAAGGCCTGGTTTTTACTTCCAAAAACTAGCCCACGAAAACTCTATGGATCACAACAGAATATTGTCCAATATAGATAGGTCCCTGGGTGGTGCAAATGGTTTGCAGTCAACTACTAACCTAAAAGTTGGTGGTGGAAACCCACCCCATGGCTCCATGGAAGAAAGGCCTGGTGATATGCTTCCGTAAAGCTTACAGCCAGAGTAACCCCGTGAAGCAGTTCTGCTGTGTAGCCCATGGAGTCGCCGTATGTTGGCATTGACTCAACAGGAAGATGAGCCCCTCTGTTGGGAGGCGCTCAGAATACACAGGGGCCACAACAGTGGACTTGAGCAGACGAGCAATCATGAAGATGGCGCGGGACCAGGCAGCGGTTGCTTCTGTTGTACGTGGGGTCACCGTGAGTCGGAACCAACTTGGTGGCAATTAACAACAACGAGGATATCATACATTTGTCATAGAAATTTAGTTAATTTGTTCTTAATTAGCAATAATGATGCCAGTGATCATAAAGCAATGATATTAATAGTGTCTGTGACCCTGATATGGGACCACTCGGGAAGACAGGACTGTTTGTTCTGTCTGTGAAGGTTATTGATCCTTTTGTGGTTTTGAGGTCTCTGGGTGGTGGAAACAGTTTGCACTTGACTATTAACCAAAAGGTTGCTGGTTCGAAACCACCTAGCAGTGCCACAGAAGAAAGGCCTGGTGAACTGCTTCTGTGAAGATTATAGCCGAGAAAACCCTACGGAGCAGTTCTGCTGTGTAACATATGGGGTCGTCACGTGTCAGAATTAACTCGGCAGTAATGGGTTTGGGTGTTTTCATTGTTTTGTGGATGTGAGCACCGTCGTGTAGAGATGTGAGGGTGTAGATAGTAACGTCTGCCTTTTCCGCCTCTCTCCACCAGCAATGCAGTAAGAAGGCGTCCACCTTGCTCATGTGGCTCCTGAAGTCATCGGGCATCATCGCCAACCGGCCCTGGCCACGGATCTTCCTCACTGTCATCACCACGGCCATCGTCCTGACCATGGCTGTGTTCAACATGGTGAGCACTGCGCGCAAGGCTGGCGTCCCTCCCTCTGCTGTCTGTCCTGACAGAGGCTGGGAATCGCACCTGAAACTCTGCAGCCGTGTCCTTGGGAAGGGCCCCAGGAGTCCCCCTCACACCCATCGCGGCTCCTGCTCATGGAGGATGGAGCCGCCAACTGGGAGGGGGCAGCGAGTGCGGTGGCCTGTCGGGAGGCTAACAGCTGATGGCAACATTGGCTTCACACATACCAGCTGTGGGGTTGGGGGGAAGTTTCCATGCAATTCCCTCAGACTCCTTTCCCCGTCCCAAAAACAAGAGCCGAGATGTGTCTGCTGAGGTGGCCGTGAGGATGGAGTGAGCCCACGTCACCCTCACTCGGGTCATTGCTGGGCGTTGTGTGGATGTTTACCCAGCAGCCGCTCTTACTGTGTCAGTGTTAGGATTGTCCTCAGTTAATGTCCTTGTTGGGCGCCATCAAGTCGATTCAACCCCACGTGGCAGAGTAGAACTATACTCCACAGGGCTTTCCAGGCTGTGATCTTTACAGTATACGCCCCTCAAACAGACACGGATGTCATCACTGCACTCTGAGACGCATGGTATTTTCACGTCAGCAGCAGCAGCAGTAAGGGGTTATGATGTGATGTGCCCAAAACTTTGCTAGTTGTTGGAAATGCAGAGTGTTATGACATTATATTACGGTGTACATCTGTGTGTGTGTGTGTGTGTGTGTGTGTGATCCTATTAAGGCACATATATCCTTGCCTACCAGAAGCATAAAGTCAGGTTGACAAGATACCCCATATATATTAAATAACAATGATGTAGTTTTTTAGAAACAGATGGTATTTATTTAACAAAACCAGATTTATTGAACATCAGTATGTGCCTGGCCCATAGCTGGAGGCTCAGACGAAGCCAGCTCCCTGCCTTCTAGGAGTTGAAAGTGGAGAAGAGGGGACAGACATCCAGGAGCCATCACAACATCATCACAGCACATGAGAGCACCAGCCACAGAGCACCTGTCCAAGGATAGGGAGCTGGCTGCACAGGGCCGCTAGACCGAGTTCTAGAGGACAGTCCAGGAGCCCACCAGGTCACCTGGAGGGAGGGAGGCAGGGAGAGATGGGGATGGAAGATGAGAAGGAGGGAAAGCATTTGGCATCCAGGCAAGGGCAGATGTTTTGCGTGAAGAAGCAGGGAGAAGCCAGTCTACGGAAAAGATGAGGACCTGGTGTCTGTGCTGCATCCGTCCTCAAGGTTCTGCTGGAGATGGTCCCTCGCCCGTCTGTCAGTCTGTCATACTGTGAGAGCGTGTGTGTTGCTGTGATGCTGGAAGCTATGCCACCGGTATTCAAATACCAGCAGAGTCACCCATGGCAGACAGGTTTCAGCTGAGTTTCCAGACTAAGACAGACTAGGAAGAGAGACCTGGTGGTCTACTTCTGAAAAAAATTAGCCAGTGAAAACCTTAAGTACAACCAGAATGCTCCCTAGAAGCAAGGATGGTAAGACTTCATCTCACATACTTTGGACATGTTATCAGGAGGGACCAGCTCCTGGAAAAGGACATCAGGCTTGGTAAAGTAGAGGGTCAGCAAAAAAGAGGAAGACCCTCAGCGAAATGGATTGACACAATGGCTGCAACAATGGGCTCAAACATAGCAACAATTGTGAGGATGGTGCAGGACCAGGCAGTGTTTTGTTCTGTTGTACACAGGGTCACTATGAGTGGGAACCGACTCATCAGCACCTAACAATGACAACAGTGGAGTATATGAGGACCTGATGTTTGTGCTGCATGGGTCCTCAAGGTTCTGCTGTAGACGGTCCAGGTCCTCACAGAGACTTGGGTGGGGGCGATGCCAGCATAAACCACCATGGGTCACAAGCCCTGCCTCCGTCCAGCCTGCCTAGAAACCGACCTGAAGGACACCTGGAAAACAGTGCCAGAGAGACCTCAGCCGGTCCTTCCACCCTTCCTGCCTGGCTAGGAGCTGGGTGCCTAGGATTCCAGCTGTCCTCCCCCATCGTTGACTGCAGGAGCCTGGCTTCCTGGTCACCCCCTTCACCTGACAACATGCCCTTCCCTCTCAGGCTGCCTGAGGAAGGAGAGGAGGACAGGTCTTATATGCCAGCCTCCCTGGGAATGTGGGCCAAGGAGTGATGCCACCCGCACCATCCCCTCAACCCTCGGTCCACCTCAGTGGTCAGCTCATGAACAGGCTGTTCAGCATTTCCCTGTAGGCAGTTAGGACTGGAGTCCCAGAACTCACAGCCAAGCCACAAGGCCTGCGGAGTCCTGGTGGGCACCACCTGGTCCTTGGCCACACAGTCCTGCATGGAGCTGTCATGGTGCCTCCAGTCCACCGAGGGAACTCCACCATCAGGCCTCATCTTGCTCGTCTGTGACATGACCATTCACACCTAGCGGCCTCCCTCCCCCCCTGAGCACGCGCAGGACCTCGTCCTCCGTCCTCCAGGCCTCCTCTTGCTCATCTGTGATGTGACCATTCACACCTAGCGGCCCCCGTCTCCCCCGAGCACCTACAGGACCTCGTCCTCTGTCCTCCAGGCCTCGTCTTGCTCATCTGTGACATGACCATTCACACCTAGCGGCCTCCCTCTCCCCGAGCACCCGCAGGACCTCGTCCTCTGTCCTCCAGGCCTCGTCTTGCTCATCTGTGACATGACCATTCACACCTAGCGGCCTCCCTCTCCCCGAGCACCCGCAGGACCTCGTCCTCTGTCCTCCAGACCTCGTCTTGCTCATCTGTGACATGACCATTCACACCTAGCAGCCTCCCTCTCCCCCGAGCACCCACAGGACCTCATCCTCTGTCCTCCAGGCCTCGTCTTGCTCATCTGTGACATGACCAGTCACACCTAGCAGCCCCTCTCTCCCCCTGACCACCCGCAGGACCTCATCCTCTGTCCTCCAGGCCTCCTCTTGCTCATCTGTGACATGACCATTCACACCTAGCAGCCCCCCTCTCCCCCTGAGCACCTGCAGGACCTTGTCCTCTGTCCTCCAGGCCTCCTCTTGCTCGTCTGTGATGTGACCATTCACACCTAGAGGCCCCCTCTCCCCCTGAGCACCTGCAGGACCTCGTCCTCCGTCCTCCAGACCTCCTCTTGCTCATCTGTGACGTGACCATTCACACCTAGCCGCTCCCTCTCCCCTGAGCACCTGCAGGACCTCGTCCTCTGTCCTCCAGACCTCCTCTTGCTCATCTGTGACGTGACCATTCACACCTAGCCGCTCCCTCTCCCCTGAGCACCCGCAGGGCCCGAGGCCCCATCCTCCAGGCCTCCTCTTGCTCGTCTGTGACATGACCATTCACATCTAGTGGCCCCCTCTCCCCCGAGCACCCGCAGGGCCCGAGACCCCATCCTCCTCCCTCAGGGACAACAGCGGGCCTCCCTTCAGGTGGTTGCCACATCCTCTACGTCTCAGGCGTGCCTGGTCCATGCATGACACCTTTAATTTTGCACCAGAGCTCAATCCAGATGCCTGGTGACAGCTGGAAATGAGGCCACCTGTGGACACAATGCAGTCCCAGGGAGCACTACCCACGCCAGAGGGGCTTAACGCCAGGACTGGAGCAGAGGGCCGAGCAGTTGGCCGAGGCTCATGCCCAGGAGTGGTCGGGCCTGGGTGGCCAGGGGCCTTCCTGTGCAAAGACCCCAGAGCAGTGTTGCTGTGGCCCTGAAGCTGTCACCAGAGGGGCGACGCAAGGTGAAGGAGCACATGTCAGGTATAAGAGGGACTTTCCTACAAGAGCCTGTTATGGGTTGAATTTTGTCCTCCCCACAAAAAACGTGTTGAGTCCTAACCCCTGTACCTGTAAATGCAGCCCTGGTGGCGCAGTGGTTAAGAGCTCAGCCGCTAACCAAAAGGTCAGCAGTTTAAATCTACCAGCCGCTCCTTGGAAACTCTATGGGGCAGTTCTACTCTGTCCTATAGGGTCGCTATGTATTTTGGGCTTTTTTGGTACCTGTAAGTATGACCGTGTTTGGAAATAGGGGTTTTTCTTGTGTTATGTTAATGAGGTCATACCCATGTAGCGTGGGTGCTAACCCTAATCACTTCTGAGTTATAAAAAGGGCAGATCAGGCACAGACTCACGGAGAGAGAGGAAGGCAGACCCCAGAGACAGGCGCATCCAGAAGCCATGCCAAGCCTTGTCGCTGCTGGAAGCTCACAGGACAAGGAAGGAACGCCCTTTAGAACCCTGCCCTGAATTCGGACGTCTAGCCTCCAAAACTGTGAGAAGGAAATCTCTGTTCTTCAGAGCCCCCCCTTGTGGTATGTGTGTCACAGCAGTTCCAGGAGACCGAGACGGAACCCTCTGCGTTGCCCAGCTGTGGGTCTCTAGACCTCGCCACACAGGCAGATCGTGGATAATGCGAGAGCGGGCAGCCGTCCGTGGAGGAGGGCGGACAGAGATGGGGCGAGCTGACTGCAGGCAGGGAGAGGAGTGTATTCCAGACATGGCTGCTCACGCTTGACTGTACATCTGTCCTGCAGCTCCGACACCCGGACGGAGCCCAGGAGAGCACTGGGTAGCTCGAGGCAGAGCTGGGGCTGTCCAAGCTGCCAAGAGAGCAGGATCAGAAGTAAACTTCACAAGAAGGCGCAGGACGCCCTGAAGGACGACAGCGTGCCCTGGCTGGCGTTCTGAGGGTCTCACAGCTCCAGGATGTGGTGGTGGTTGCTGGCTGCAGCCAGCCAGCCCCCGACTCATGGCGAACCCACGCATAACAGAACGATGCTGCCGGGTCCCGTGCCATGCTCCTGATCTGTTGTGGATCCCACTGTTGTGATCCACAGGGTTTTCACTGGCTGATTTTCAGAAGTAGATTGCCAAACCTTTCTTCCTGGTTCGTCTGAGTCTGGAAGCTGCACTGAAACCTGTTCAGCATTATGGCAACGCGCAAACCTCCGCCGACAGATGGGTGATGGCTGTGCATGAGGTGCGTTCACTGAGAATCCAACCTGGGTCTCTGCATGGAAAACGAGAATTTCACCCTGAACCCCACGGCCTCACAAGATTAACCTAGGTGCGTTGTTGCCGTAACAAGGAGCTGCTTCCCACCACTCCCTCATCATCAGGACGGTGCCCACTGGTGCCTGCATGGAACCAACACAGCCCGCTTCCTGAGACTGACCGTCTCTGCCAGCAATAGCAGCACCTACAATTACGGAGCAAGAAATTTCACGTGACAGCCACACTCAAGTGTCAGAGTTTTTCCCTGTATATTTCCACGTGTTCTAGGAAAGAAACGCCCATGGAAGCAGCAGTCAAGAAATCAAACGACATATTGCATTGGGCAAATCTGCTGCAAAAGACCTCTTTAAAGTATTAAAAAGTGAAGATGTCACTTTAAGGACTAAGGTGCGCCTGACCCAAGCCATGGTGTTTTCAGTCGCCTCATATGCATGCAACAGCTGGACAGTGACTAAGGAAGACCAAAGAAGAATTGATGCTTTTGAATTATGGTGTTGGTGAAGAATATTTAATAAATCATGGCCTGCCAGAAGAACAAACAGGTCTGTCTTGGAAGAAGTACAGCCAGAATGCTCCTTAGAAGTGCGGACGGCAAGACTTCATCTCACGTACTTTGGACATGTTATCAGGAGGGATCAGTCCCTGGAGGAGGACATCATGCTTGGTAAAGCAGAGGGTCAGCGAAAAAGAGGAAAACCTTCGGTGAGATAGACTGACACGTGGCTGCAACAGTGGGCTCAAACATAGCAATGCCTGTGAGGATGGCACAGCAGCGGGCAATGTTTCCTTCTGTTGTACATCGGGTCGCTATGAGTCGGAACTGACTCAACGGCACCGAACAACAACAGGAAAGAAAGTGCCTTCTGTGTCACGAGCAGCCCTTCTACAGTTACTCAGCCAAAAAAACCAAACCCACTGCCGCTGAGTCAATTCTGACTCATGGCGACCCATTAGGACAGAGTAAAACTGCCTCTTCGGGTTTCCAAGGAGTGCCTGGTGGATTCGAACCCCCGATCTTTTGGTTAGCGGCCGCAGCACTTAACCACTACACCTCCAGGGTTTCCACAGTTACTCAAGGAAGGAATAAATGAATGAATGGGCGAACACACACTTTTTTTTTTTTTAACAGAAACTGCTCCTTTTTCTAAAATCCTGTTCAGCCTTATAAAGCCGGAACTGATCACCTACTTTTTCTGTGCGTCTTCGCGGGGACAGACTGCTGGAAGCTGGCTGTGTTCTGTAAGGCACGGTTAGCGCTGACTGACTGGTGTTCCAGTCACTGTCTCTAAGTATTCGACGAGGTGAGCAGTCAGGAGTGGAGTTTTTTTCACTGTCACTGTGGTCCCTTTGGGGAGAAGAAATACGTCTTCCTGTTGTTTCCGTCCTCACAGAGAAAGAGGTTCTTTGCCAGGCGAGACAGAGATGTCTGTGGGGGGCAGGTTGGGAGGATGATGGAGGTCTTTGAGAGAGGGATGAAGTAAGGTTGGCTCCACACACCAAGGCTGTGGCCAAGACTTGAGCGGAATTGCATTTCCTGCCTGTCAGCGCAGAGGCAGGAAGCCGGAGCCCCAGCCAGGCCCTTCTCCGGGGGCTGGGTGGGGAGCACTGTGTAGGTTGACACCCAGTGCATGAGATCGGGGTACCTTCCCGTACAGATGCGCCTCTTGTGTTTATATCTGAGACACATTGTCACTGGTGTGAGAGCCTGACATCAGTGCAGAAAAAAAACAGCCTCTCCTGGTGTGGCGCTTTCTGTAATTCCGTGTTAGGCCCTGAAGGGCTGGGCGTGTTCCCAGGCGTCTTCCTTTGGTCCCCTCTGATGGTTGGCACAGCATCGCCCTCCCCTATTCCGACCCCTTGCCCTCCTGGGTTAGGACGGCATGGGGCAGTCGTGATGCCCCACAGTGCCCCAGCCTCCCCTCCAGGTGCTGTGACGACCCCTGGGAGAGGCACAGGGCGAAGCTGGTGCTGAGGAAGGGTCCGGGGGGCAGGCAGGCTGGGGTTGAGCACGCTGAGTCCCATGCAGGGAGGCACCCCGGCCGGCCCGTCACCCCTGTCAAGGGAGGTGGCACCTTCCGGGGATGCGCCAAAGCAAGTTCTCGACCGTGTGCAGTTACGCCTTCCTTCCGGGGGCACTCCTGACCTTTTTCCCAGCCCCACTCCCAACCCCCGTCCTGGAGAGGTGACTGCTTGACCCAGCAGGCTCCTTAAAACGCCTCTCTCGGTGCTTCCTCGGGGAAGGCATTTTCCAGACGCTCACTCTTGAGTTATCTCTCTGTTTCTTAGGATTTGTCATCTTTGGGAGGCCACTCGGGGCATCAGACTCACGTTTCAGCAAGAACAGCCGCTTGGGTGTGTCAGTGTGTGTGGGTGCGTGAATAGGTGTGCATGCATGTGAGTGTGTGTGAATATGTATGAATGAATGTGAGTGTGTGAGCGAGTGTGTATGTGTGTCCATGCACGTGTGTATATGAGTGTGTACTTGTGTGTGCATGCGTGTTGAGTGTGTATGTGAATGAGTATGTGTATTGTGTGCGAGTGTATGAGTTTGAGTGTGTATATGTGTGAGTGGACATATGTATTTGAGTGTGTGTGAGTGTGCAAGTGTGTGTACATGAGTGTGTTGTGCATGTGTATGAGTATGTACATGTGTTGTGTGTACATGAGTGAGCGCATGTATATGAGGGTGTGTGTACAAGTGTGACTGTGTATGTGGGTGTGTAAATGTATATGTACGTGAGTGTACACGAGTATGTGTGCGTGAGTGTGAGTGTGGGTGTGTAAATGTATGTGTACCTGAGTGAATGTGCATGAGTGTGTGGGTGTGTAAATGTATGTGTACATGAGTGAATGTGCATGAGTGTGTGGGTGTGTAAATGTATGGGTACATGAGTGCAAGTACCCATGGGTACGTGTGTGCTTGTGTGTGTTTGCGTGTGTACCTGTGCATGCATATGAGTGTGTATGTGAATGAGTCTGTGTGAATGTGTGTGTGTTTAGGCGTGTGTTTCCTCACTCACTGGGAAGAAGAGTTGATTTCTCTGAGAGCGTTGACTTCCTGACGTCCGCGTCAGCCCTGTTTTCCGGGGACAAAGGAGGACGCTTCCGTTTTCTTTCTGGTGCCGCAGCTCCTCCGCAGCAGTTGCCCCTTGGTCTCCCCGAGTGGCAGGTGGGCCTTCCTCGCCGCTTCTCTGTCCTCACCTGCCAGCACCCTCATTACCTGTCATGGGCAGGTGGCTAGCAATCGTGCTTGAGGGTGGAGGCTCCCCGTGACTCCCCTCCGCCTTGACCGTGGAGGCGGCCACACGCGGCCGCGCACGGGAGGCTCCACACCGATGGGGAGTCACTAAGATCCATCCTGAGCGAGCCCTTCAGCAGCCCTCCGAGAGCGGGGTCCCCAGGGCCGCTCGGCTCACAGGACTGGCAGTTTTCATCCCCTTACTCTAACAGTGAGTGACCAAACTCCCAAGTCCATTTTATTTAAAGTAAATTGTGAGATTGTACCAGGTGTTTTTAACACCTGATGCTCACCCCTGGGACACCAGGCACCTCAGTGAACAGTGGACAAGAATGATCGATAATCCAGAAATGTTCAAAAGCAGAATTTCTGGCATCAAACAGCAAATCATCAGTGAGTTCTGCTCCATTTTCGTTTCCAGCTGTTGATTAGGATCACGCGTGAGAAGCTCAACAGCGCTGCCATTTTTTCCCGCCATTGGACGGTGTCATCAAGCGAACGCCCCATCATCCTGCAATCTCTTGTGAGGCACTTCCGAGAGATTTCTTATAAATAGCAGAGCTTTGTAAACCAGATACACAAAGAGTGTGCCACAGCCCGCTAGATGACAAACGCAATGATGTCGTAAGGCTTAAAGCACGATATTACAGTGTGTGTTCACAATTTAATATTATCTTAAAGACGTAATTCTGAGATATTTTAAATAACCTAGTGTATTAGTTTCCAACTGCTGCTGTAACAAAGTACCACAAACTGGGTAGTTTAAAACAACAAATTTATTTTCTCACAGTTCTGAAGGCCAGAGTCTAAACTCCAGGTATCAGAGGGCCTTGCTCTCTCTGAAGGCTCTAGGGGAGGATCCTCTTCCAGCTTCTGGTGGCCCCAAGTGTTCCTTGGCTTGTGGCAACATCATTCCAGTCTCTGCCTGTCTTTACACGGCGTCTTCCCTCTGCATCCATCTCTGTGTCTCTTCCGTTTTATAAGGACACCACTCGGATGGGGACCCTCCCTGCTCCAGTATGACCTCATGTTAACTGGTAACATCTTCAAAGACCCTACTTCAAACAAGGTCACATTCACAGGTACTGAGGGCTAGGATTTCAACATATCTTGTTGTGGGGGGACACCATTCAATCCATAACACCTGGAAAGTGTAAAATCTGAAAGTAATGTTAAAAATAGGCAGTGTTGATTAGCACTTTATTAGGATATTCTGTTCAGAATCAGGCTGTCATTTTTCCAATTATTACCGCAGATGTAGAAAACTAAGGATTCAGAGGAGAATTCCCCAAATAATTATGACACTAGAAATTCATTTTGTGTGGAAAGTGACGGTGGTTTAACCAGGAAGGAAGAGGGACCCAGGAATAAAACACTGTCTTCAGTATTTGACTTGGTATAATCAGGGGATGGCATGAGTTTCTGATTTTAACATGACTAAGATGCTGTTGGCGAAGAGTACTGAATATACCATGGCCTGCCAGAAGAAGGAATAAGTCTGTCTTGGAAAGAAGTACAGCCAGGGTGCCCCTTAGAAGCGAGGATGGTGAGACTTGGTCCCACATACTCTGGACATGTTATGAGGAGGGACCAGCCCCTGGAGGACATCATGCTTGGGAAAGTAGAGGGTCAGCAAAAAAGAGGAAGACCCTTGATGAGATGGATTGACTCAGTGGCTGCAATGATGGGCTCAAACATAGCAACGATTGTGAGGATGGGGCAGGACCAGGCAGTGTTTCGTTCTGTTGTACATGGGGGTCGTTATGAGTGGGAACCAACTGGACGGCACCTAACAACAACAAAGATGACAGTACAGGAGAAATTGACTCAGAATCATGATGTGATTCCAGATAGAAGGAATAAAGTTTCTTGATTTCATGGGAAGTTAATAAATACTAGGAAAAGGTAGAAGAGCCCTGGCGGCGCAGTGGCTAAGAGGCATGGCTGCTAACCAGATGGTCGGCAGTTCAAATCCAACAGCCGCTCCTTGGAAATCCTATGGGGCAGTTCTACTCTTTCCTGTAGGATTCCTGTAAGTTGGAATCGACACGACAGCAACAGGTTTGTTTTTTGTTTTTTTTTTTAGGAAAAGGTAGCAGAGGGGGTTAAGGAAGCGTGGCGGTGTGTGGTCACTGAAGTTTTCTGTTTCACGTGTTCAAATCATCACATCCAATATAACCTGCTTGTGAGACACAGCTTTCAAAGGGTATATCTCTACTCATCTGACAGCAACAATTTAGAGCCTCATGGTAGTTATTTGGTTTCTTCCCTATATGGTGATATAATCAAGAATTTTTTTATAGTTATTTTAAGATCGAGGGTGCCTAAGACTAGTAATCCACCAAGCTAAGCTACTTCTAGTTTTGTGATTCGTTAATATTTAAGTCAGTTGTAATTTCTGTCCCTCAAATCTAACTTTGTAACATTTGGGAGCCCATTGTTTTCCAAGCAATTACTCCATTCATTTTCTTTTGATATATTTTTTTTCCCCAAAGAGTTAACACATTTATAGCCCAACCAGTGATTGTGTTATTTTTTGATAAATTCTTTAGGGTAAACTTTAAAAATCTGCTACTTTTCTTTTATATCAGCATTTGGCTGAATTTTATCAAATGATGTAATGGGTAGAACCACTATATCTAACATCATTTTTAGAATATGAGAGAAATATTCCCAAGAATATGCTAAATAAATGCTATCTTATCTACTTGTGTGAACTAAAACCCATTGCCATCGAGCTGATGCTGACTCATAGCGACCCTATAGGACAGAGTAGAACAGCCCCATAGGGTTTCCAAGGAGCAGCTGGTAGATTCCAACTGCCGACCTCTTGTTAACAGCCGTAGCTCTTAACCGCTGCCATTAAAGGAAATAAATCAGTGCAAGCAAACAGAAGCAACCACAGAAATTGTACAGGGAAGCTTTACTCTTTAAAGCTTGGATAAGGATGGTTAGTGCTATGCAGGAAGCACGACCGAGACTGATGAATGAGGGGAATCTCCTTCAGTCAAGGGAACCTGGCCGGGGCACAATTTTCTGGTTTATCTTTCTGGAACACTCCTCTGACACTTGGCCATGTGATGAGTGAGCGGGGAACTATTCGACACTCAAACAGTGTGTGCGGCAGTTGAGAGAGAGAGAACCAGGGGTAGAGAGACAGAGAGGGAGAGAGAGACAGGGAAGGGGAGAGATTGAGAGAGACAGAGAAACTGAGAGAGACAGAGGGAGATTGAGAGAGACAGAGAGGGAGAGAGACAGACAAGGGGAGAGAGATTGAGAGAAACAGAGAAAGCATCAGAGAAGGAGAGACTGAGAGAGACAGAGAGAAACGGGTCAAAAGAGAGACAGAGAGGGAGAGAGAGAGACGGGGAGAGACTGAGAGAGGCAGAGAAGCGGAGAGGGAGAGAAACAAGGAGAGGGTGACAGAGAGAAAGACTGAGAGACAGATTAAGGGACAGAGAGAGACAGAGGTACAGAGAGAGAGCGAGTGGGAGGAAGAGAGAATGAGTGACTTTCTCCCGCCTTGCTAACAGGTTGACACTTGCCTTCTGGTGTGGCTATCGGGGACCACCCCATAAGAGCAAATTATCTCTACCTCCTCAGCCTGACCTTTTTGTTTTTTTTATTACAGCCCCTTTTCCTACAGCCCTGGGAGGGTCCTTCCTTTCAAGCCTCTTAACCCATCGTGGTCCTGAGCTGCCAAGAGTTCGCGGATCATAGATACAATCATTGATGCTGGTTTATTGCACTTTGCCCATCAAATTAATATCCTTTTGTAAAATCAAAAGCTCCTATAAACCCATTGACTCGTTTAGTATTTGAGCAAAGATGGCGAAGATACTGCTGTGGACACTCTGAAGGCTTGGCTTCGCCATGGAGAGTCCAGTGTCTTTGTACAGGGGGATGTCACCTTCCAGCCATAATCCTAACCAAGCCCTCCAGTGTATGCTTTTCACATTTGTAAATTAACACTTAACAGAGGTACGTCCATTGTACTGAACATCGATCTTGTAGTTCCAGAATTCATCACGAAGTGCATAGCTCAGCAGGAACAAGTCACTTACTTTTACAGCAACATGTAAAAAATAATTGACGAAAATACCTCCCTGGGGGAGGGAGTGGTTGGCAAACACACACAGAAGGCCCGGCCCATGTTATTTGCATTACAGATATGGTGCTTATCCAAATAGAAATTCCTAGAGTTTCACAAGGCAGAGTGAGAGCCACTAGCATTTGCCAGACAGGTTGGATTGTCCACAGAATCAAGCCTGCTTACCTCGCATAAGGAACACAGATGAATGCATTTAGCATCTGCCGACTAATTTATTGATCTGATTTACACTAATTCCCTGGGAAACATTGCGTTGTTGTGTTGCAGTTTTTCCTGAGTGATCCAGAAGAAGCTGTGGCTTCAGCTGCCAATACATCCAACACAAGTTTTCCTGCCTCCAGCGATCAGGCGGCTATTCTTCATGCACAAAATTTGTTTTTCCTCCCGGTAAGCACGTTTTACTCGCTGTTATTGCTTTTGTTGCTTTTCTGTATACTGCTAGCCTGC
>NW_004444008.1:3757453-3764302 GCF_000243295.1 Trichechus manatus latirostris | reverse complement strand
TTAAATTCGTAGTGACCCTATAGGACAGAGTAGAACTGCCCCATAGGGTTTCCTAGACTGTAATCTTTCCAGGAGCAGATGGCAGGTCTTTCTCCTGTGGAGCCACTGGGTGGGTTCTAACCACCGATCTTTCAGTTAGCAGCCAAGTGCTTAATCATTGGGCCACAAAGTCTCCTCAGTGAGGATTAGACATATTTTCTCTTCAGTGAGGTGAAAAGTAAGACACCAGAAGGATTTATGATGAGGGCAGTTTGTAGCCCTCCTCTTTAAGGAAAGGTTTAGATTAATGGTGTTGCCCGATTCTTCGTCTTTGAACCAAAGATGACAGAAGCTACCTGGTGATGGGTGAGAAGTGGAGAGAGGGAGCTCCCGGAGCCATCCCCATCCAGCATTCACATGGCATTTTAAATTTAAAGGTTTAAAGAAAGATCCATTCTCACAGGAAAAAGAAAAAAAAAGTATGAGTGGCAAAGAATGTTAAGAAGAATTCTCCAAATCTCCCCATCCAATATGTTTGCATGGAACTCACTAAAAGCAATAATGAAGTGAACTCCATCTAGAGAAGTCCGTATGCCCCGTATTTTCAATTGAAACAACTAAGTAGAAGCCCAGGATGGGGAAAGGCAACGTTTACTCAGCCTTAAACAATTCTGGAAAAGCACACAACAGACCGTTTAAAGCATGGGTAGAATTAGCCAGCAGGCCACATTTGTCCCTATATTAGTCCTCAGAGAGTGGATCACGGTTGGCTTTGCCAAGGAAGTCCTCACGCTTGGGTCCTGGTAGCATCTGTATGGAAGCTGCACTCTTAGGTTGGGAGACTCGGTGTCCCAGCGGACCCCTGGGTGCATCCCAGTTTCCCTCTTAATGGATCCAGAGGAACATTTGGAAAGCCAATTTGTGGGTGTGCACAGTGTAAGCGTTCTTTCAAAACCCGTTTCCTGTGCTATCTGAGGTGAACAGGGGAGTGGGGAAAGCGACTGCCTTCATTGCTGGTGGTGGTATGAACGGATAGCACTTTTATTAGTGGTAATTTATAATAGCCATCAAGAAGCATGGAAAGCCCACACTTTTGGCACAGAAACTGTGCTGACGGTACTCCATGTCCCTTAAAATGCTGTCACCTGTAATGAAGAGTATCCCTCACTCTCTCATGCCAAGGGAAACCATTTCCTGAATGTGACCCAATTGTTGGAATCCAGGGGCCACCAAGATCCTGTCATCCAGTGAGGAGTTGCTGGTCTTTGGAAGTTGAAATGCCAGGTCCAGGTCCTCATTGGTAAGGGACTTATATGAATTTTTGGGTGGCAGCTAACTCACACATCCCCTTACAGAGAGGGAAGCATGGATACCACCCCTGGGGCACATTTTTTGCCTTTCCTTTCTTCCCCATGAAGAGGACTAATGAAATCATATAAAGTATTTTTTATGTAGATGGCCTTAGTTGAGGAAATAAAAGTCAGGGCTATGGATGACAGGATAAGCATTTGTACATATCTTATTCAATATAACGGAGTCTCTGTGGGGTGCAAATAGTTAACACACTCTGCTGATAACCAGAGGCACCTCAGAAGAAAGGCCTGACGATCTCCTTCTGAAAAGTCAACCATTGAAAACCCCGCGGAGCACAGTTCTACTCTGACACACATGGGGTTGCCATGAGTCAGAACCAACTTTTGACGGCCACTGGTTTCTTGTTATTCAATATAAAGAAAATAAAATCGAGTACAAAAACAGGCTACCTTTTAAAGACAAGGTTTCTCAAACAACAATCAGATTTCTTTTTTATTAAAATGTGTTAAACTTTATTGAGTGCTTTCTCTGTCCCAGGAATGCTAAGACGGTGAAACAACCCGTTGTTCACAAGACCCTCGTAATGTAGAAAATAAGACTTCGTGAAAATGGCCCCTGTTCCCATTTAGTGAGCCCCTCCTAGCATGCAGGCTGGCGCCCCAGCTTTTCTGCATCATCACTGTTCTCAACAGCCACCTTACCAGGACGGTATTATCCGTTTCGTATGACAGATGGAGATACTGAAGTGCAGGCAAGTTAAGCTGTTTGCCAAAAGTAAGACCACTAATAAGGGATTGAATCCAGGGCTCTACCGTGTCAGCTGTGGTAAATAGAAAAGAGTCTCCACTTTCTGTGATGATGAAATATGGAATGTGTCTGCTTTCTTCCAAACATTTGGTTCTTCCAACTTCTTCTGGTGCCTGTCTACCTTCTGGGGTAATCTTGACTCACCCCAGCCAAAGCTTTTAGTTTAAATCCTTTCTGTTTTTAGACAGGCTCTTCTGATATACATTTCTCTTTTATTTAGCTAGATGTCTGAGCTTCCTTAAGCATTCAACAGAGTTATCTGTAATGATGCCTCTTCATGAATTGAAGACTAGAGAGACCAAAGAAGAATCTATATAGTACATATGAAATATCTAGGATAGGCAAGTGTATAGAGATCAAAGTTTATTAGTGGTTACCAGGGGCAGACGGGGGAGAGGGGGAAAGGAAGACACCATGCTGGGGGCGTGGAAAAATTCGGAGCATGTTCATGGTGATGGTTGAACAACCTGATGGGCATAATTAATGCCACTGAGCTGTACACGTGACGATTGTTGAAATGGCACGTTTGTTACCTATATATTTACCACAATAAAAAAAAAAGAATCTATATGCTGCAGAAAAAATTTTAAATCCATAAATATATAGGGGCCATATTGTTTTCATTTCCAGGAAGCAAATACCTTATAATGACATGTCTTCCAGTATAGATTATTTTTTTTAATTTTATTTCGGAGAAGTGTTTGTCAATGTATGTGAATATTTTTAATATGCATGCTAAGCTGGGTCAGAAAACCAAGGGGTGAGTAATTATCCTCTGAATCTGATATGCTAAGGCATTTACCGCTGGATCACAGCATAGAAAAAGCCTCAGTTTTACAGCCAGTTTATAAACTGCCCAGGTGAGCATGTGGTGGTCCGTAATCCCAGTTCTTGTTCCAGCATTTCTCAGACTAGATCCAAAGCATTGGTCTGACATGTCTGCCTGTTCCAGTACTTTATATACAGCTGCATCCTGGGACTGATCTCCTGCTCGGTGTTCCTGCGGGTGAACTATGAGTTGAAGATGCTGATCATGATGGCCGCCTTGGTGGGCTACAACACTATCCTGCTCCACACTCATGCCCACGTGCTGGACAGCTACAGCCAGGTCTTATTCCAAAAGTAAGCCACCTCCTCCTTGTCCTCTTCTCCCTTGGGACGATGAGAACACGAGTGTGTGTTGAGTAAATACGAATTAGCAATGTCATTTTCGCTGATAATTGTTGCAAGAGAGAGAGATTCTTTGAAGTGGTGGTTTAGAAAGATGATGCATGTTATGGATTACACAGAATATGGGTGATCAAATACACTTAGAAGATACGAAGTGTTTTAGAGAGAGGGTTTATGTTGTCAACTGTCTTATATGAATAAAGATAACCTCAGCACCGTTGGCATTTGGGGCCAGATCATTCTCTGTGGTGGGGGCTGTCTTGTGTTTGTAGGATGTTTAGCAACATCCCTGGCCTTTACCCACTAGGTGCCTGGTCTCCCAGTCATGACAACAAAGCTGTCCTCAGACATTACCTAATTGGGGTTAAGAACTAATGGATCAAATTTACACAAAAATACTGGAAAAAGAAGCGGTTATATTGACAAGTTGTGGTGCTGAATTTCTAATTATAGATTTCCTAAAATGCCTTTGGTGAGGGGGTGACAGTCAACCCCGGTCATTCCTTGTTCTGTGGAGAAATTGACATCCAAGGAGGACCTGATTGTGTTGACCCCCTGCCATGAGGGCTGGACGCCGTAGGAATGGTCTTGTCACTTCACTCACTGGGGTTCGGGAGAGGTTCCTGTTATCTAATTATTCCCAGAAGCTTATCATGAATAGTTTATTCCCTGCTTTAAAACATTATTTTAATCACTATTGTGTTCTCCAACTCACATCTCAATAGCAAAACTATGTTCCGTACCAAGTGTTAGGGTTATGTCTAGACGCATTGGCTTCAAGTCATTTTCTGTGCATGCTTTGCATTCTCCTTCATCATGTTTACACATTGCTTTTCACTTAAAATAAGTATCTCAAAGATTTGCTTAGATTTGTCACTCGAGAAAGGGACTTGTGTTGAGAGCATGGGGCCACTTACTCTCCCATCGGCGCCCAGTGTCCATAACGGCAGTCTCCTCAATACATCGGTGTTTCTTGCCAAGAAGAACACTACTCACTCAACTGCTAACCTACAGGTTGGCAGTTCACATCCACCCAGAGGAAAAGAACACGCTACAGCCAGCCTCCTGGTCCCGGGAAGATGAGAGACACATGGAGCAGAACAACCCAGCCAGCCCCACAGCCTCCTGCTGTGCACCACTAGGATACCGTGGTCGTCACGCAGCATCATTGCACTACCAAATGTTTGATGGAGTCCCTGGGTGCAAATGGTTAATGTGCTTGGTTGCTCACCCAAAGGTTGGGGATTCAAGTCTACCCAGTAGCTCCTCAGAAGAAAGGTCTACAAATCTACTTCCTAAAAATCAGCCATTGAAAACCCCATGGATGACGACTCTACTCTGACACACACACGGGGTCGCCATGAGTCAGAGTTAACTTGGTTTGTGCTTCTGAAAGAGCACTTTTTAGAAGCACCACTGCAGCACCTCCTCATCACCTAATTTAATTTGCATCATCCTCCACACCGTGAAACCCTAATGATCTGTAATCAAGCTGAGGCCCTTGGAGTTGCAAAAATGGATTATCGTATTAAGGAAATTTGATGATTTCTCATCCAAGATGGCAATGAAGTCGGAAGTTAATTCTCCAGTAAATTCTCAAAACAGCCAACCGGTTGTGCTCTAATGTTTCTTACTCTATCAAGAGAGCCTCATGGCATCCCTAAATAAACACAGCCGTCCTGACTTTCACACTCAGCCAGCGACGATGCTACGTTTCCCTTTATTAGATTTAACATTCAAAGCAAAAGAAGGAATTACATTAGGAAGTTTTTGATTGGGGGGACAGTTACTTCTGGAGAGTAGGGTGGGGCACAATTAAGAGATACACAATCTCTGATAAGAATTCCAACAGCAGTCGAGAAGTTATCAACTTGAAGAGAAGAATGTTTTACTTCTAAGGCACTTTTTGTTTTATTCAAGGTACTTCTGGGTTTGCTGTCTTGTCTTGATCTCTATAGTAACCTTCACGTCCACCAGTAACCAGAGTCCTCTAGGGGGCTGAGCCTGATTCCTGATTCCTCTTCTTGGTCTTACGGTCTGGCACTTCTGGGACATTCCCAGCACGAGTGGGTACCCTACTCCCAGCAGCTCTCACAGACCCAAGGAAAGAGGAACACTTCTGACATAGATAATATTTTCTCCAATTCAGTTTAAAACCAACCCAGATGAGAGACCCTTGAGAGTAGCCAGCTGGTGGAACGCTCTGGAAAGGAGATTAAGAATGGTTGCACAACTTGAAGAATGTGGTCAATGTTACTGAATTGTACACGTAGAAACTGTTGAGATGGTGTATGTTTTATGTATATTTTCACCACAATAAAAAAAAAAGAGTAGTTGCCACCAAGTTGACCCCAACTCATGGCGACCCCACGTGTGTCACAGTAGAACTGTGCTCCATAGGGTTTTCAATGGCTGAATTTTTAGAAGTAGATCACCAGGCCTGTCTTCCAAGGTGCCTCTAAGGTGAACTCAGACATCCAACCTTTTGGTTAGTAGCCGAGAGCATTAACAGTTTGCATCACCCGGGAGTTTAGAATGACCTCATGACTTCTCCTGACTCAGTGTCTGTGGGATATGAAGCTGTTTGTGGGGAAGAACTGATCAATGTCAGTATTTCTTTCTCCTTTCTGAGATTCAAGAGCCATGGAGGTAGACTTTCCCTAGCGAATGATGAATAATGGTTTACTCATACTTTCCCTGCTGGATTGGTGCTGAGGCAACTCTTTCAGATATGAAAGTGAGATCTTTACAACCAACAACCTGTTCATCAGGCTGTTGGCTTGAGAGTGACCCTCACTCACTAATGCCCGGCACAGAGGCGCCCTGCACGGGGGGTGAGAGGGCCCACAGGGCGCCTGGGCAGCACCTGTTTCTGACCGAGCTCACCTCTATCTGAAGTTACCTGCTGGTCCGTCCATTTTCTGACTGATTCCTGGTCATCATACCTGTGGCCTTGCTCATTACTGGTTTCCTGTCCCTGATCAAGTGTCTTCCTTCTGGCACCTGTGCTGGGATGTGGCAGTCAGTATCCTTGGTGCTGCACCGCAGTCTCTGGCCTGGCCTCTCACCCCAGTGCACCTACCTGGAGCTCCAGCACTCACCCAGGTGTGCCGAGCACTGAGCAGCCCCCATCCTGGAAGGAGTCAACCTGGCCTCTTCTGCCAGTCAGCTCCGCTCCTGTGGGCTAGAGGCTGAGCCCTTCAACACTAGCTGTCCTCAACCGAGCCAGAGAGAAGGTCCGGAACGAGGCACCACTGCTGTATCCATGGTGTCTACAGCTGTGCTGGCACATAGCAGTGCCCCTCAAACATCTGCGGGTGGATGAGCACGGCAGCTGGCCCCTGGATAACCCGAGAGCCTGATGTGCTGATGGACTCCCTGCCTCCCTGCTGCCCTGGACACAGAGGCGCTCAGCCAGCTCATGAGGCCATGCCTGGCCAGTCACAGGCTCGACCTTTGTTCGCTGTTAATTGGATGGAAAGTTCAGAAAGGCGTGCTGGTGAGGGTGGCACATGATGAACGTCATTATGTCACTGAATTGTACGTGTAAAAGTGGTTGAAATGGCCGATGTTTTGTTG
>NW_004444008.1:3739217-3754929 GCF_000243295.1 Trichechus manatus latirostris | reverse complement strand
GTAGCCCCAGAGGCTGGTGAACCCAAGATTGGCAGGTCAGACAGCAGGGCTGATGCTCACAGGCTACAAAGATTGATGAATCCCAAAATCGGCAGGCAAGACAGCAGGTAAGCTGCTGGCTCAAGTCCCAAGAACCAGGGGTCGGATGAACAGGAGCCGGCTGCAGGATCCAGAACGAGCAAACTCCACAAGCCTTGCCAGAATGTCCACTTATATTCGGCGCCATCCTCACAATGGTTGCTATGTTTGAGCCCATTGTTGCAGCCACTGTGTCAGTCCATCTCACTGAGGGTCTTCCTCTTTTTTGCTGATCTTCTACTTTACCAAGTATGATGTCCTTGGTACACTGATGTCCAGTCTCCAGGGACTGCTCCCTCCTGATAACACGTCCAAAATATGTGAGATGAAGTCTTCTTTTCTTAAGTCTGATGATGAAGTAGATGAGACTTAAAAAAGAAAATGCTCTGTGGTTTGGGCTCACCTGCAGGAAAATCCTGGGTTTCTAGGCGTTTTTTGGTTTGTTTCATTTTTAGAATGGGAGGGGGACTTCAGGCAACTTGTACGCATAGAATAGAAAGAGTACGTACATCTTGCCATCCTCTCTTCTGTCTTGGATGCCAAGGCTGCACAGAGCTCCCAGCAGCATACGCACTGAGGTACCAGTTCTGTTGAACTTAAAAGCCCTATTTTCCAGGGAATGAAATCTGGGCTGCATTAATGTGGCGCCCTACAGTGTCCACGATGAAGGCGGGATCCCTCCGGACCTTCAGCCGCCACGGGGCTCTTTCTGAGCTTGAGCCTCTTCCCTCAGCTGCGTTCGTCCGTGTGCGGTGCTGAAACGTCTTGCTGGGCATTTATGAATGCCTCTCTGAAAAGCATGAGGCCGTGAGCTGTCTGTGCCTGGATGGCACTGGGTCACCTTCTGGAAGTTTTCATGTCTAGAGACCCACGTTGCCTCTAGAATGATCACATTTCATGTTCTGTTGGTTGTCGTTGAGTTGACTCTGACTCACCCCATGTACAACAGAAGGAAACGTTGTCCGATCCAGCACCATCATGATTGTTGGCATGCTTGAGTCCATTGTTGAGACCACTGTGTCTTTTAGGAGCCTTCCGACCTAGAAGGCTCCATCTTCCAGCACTGTATCAGGCAATATTCTGTTGTGATCCATAGGGTTTTCATTGGCTGATTTTCGGAAGTAGATCACCAGGCCTTTTTTCCCCAGGTTGCCTTGGTCTGGAAGTTCCGCTGAAACCTGTCCACCATGGTGACCCTGCTGGTATTTGCAGTATCGGTGGCATAGCTTCCAGCATCACAGCAAGACGCAAGCCACCACAGTATAACAAACTGACAGACGGGTGGTGGATTTCATGTTTAATTGTAGAATTCCAGGGAATCTGTGTCCAACCAGGGGGGACAAAGTGTCTAGAAACAAAAGTGCTTTGGGGAGAGGGCTCATGGGCAAGCCAACATGGTGACGTGGCCATGCCTTCATTTGCTTTCTTTTCAACATGGTTTTGTTGAACAGCGTTTATATGCCAGGCCTGATTGCTGGGGTCTGAACTCTCAGAGATGCATAAAATAAAGTCTCTGTCCTCAAGAAGAGGATGAAAACTCTTTGTATGAAGACTGTGTTTGCCCAGAAGGGCGGAGGGGCGACGGTCAGGGGAGCCTGGCTCAGTTCTGGCAGCAGATCTGGGATGTCAGTGAGTGTGATGGCCAGAGGCCACAGAGGGGCCTGGTGTTGCCTCTAAGTCGGAAACACCCCGAGCCACACTGCAGGAGGTCAGGGTACCCACACCCATGTGAGAGTGACTCGGTCTTGGTGGAGGGGTCATGTGATGGTACAGCACCAATAGAGAGACAAAGGTCGTGCCTCCAGAAAGAGTGTGAGATCCCTGGTAGAGCTCTCCCACCTGCTGAGAGCCCTGGAGCAGTGGAAACACCTGGACTGTCCCTCAGGAAACAGGGTTCTTTTATGGCGCTGAGTCTGGGTGAGCCCTGGCCGAGCTGTCCTCCTCACGCTTCCTCACCAGTGAGCACAGGGCCAGGACGAAGGCACGGGCTCGAGACAAGGGAGAAGAGTCCCGAAGAGGAGCCCTGCAGGGTCCCTGCGCACCTGGCATGCCACTTCAGGTAACACAGCAGGAGAGAGCATCACGTCCTGGAGTACAAGTACATCTTGGCAACTCCTTGGCCCTTTGCGAGCCGGACCGGGATGGAGGTTTACTGACAGGGCGCGCTGCTGTCTGTGTTCTGCCTCACTCATTCTAGCTCCGGTATCGGGTTCCTTGGGGCATATCTTGGTTTGTTTTGTTATACTCTGGGTGGTGCTATTTTCTGACAGTGTGACCAGGGTGTCCATCCTGTGCTGGTAAGGTTCAGTGAGCAGATTAACCCTCACGGCATCCCCAGGTGGGCCAGAACTTTCTCTGTCGGATTAGTGTTTTGCATCATTTGACACTGAAGATTTCTGAGGATTGAGGGGTTTTTTATTGGCAGAACCAGGCGTTTCCCAACTTCCTGGTGTGACAGAGAAGCCGTCAAGACAGATACGGGCTGTGGGAGCTGTAGAGCGTGAGGGCGTCATGTGGTAGGGATGGCGAAGGTGGCTGACAGTGACTGTTGTTGGCTGATGTTTTCTCGATGCCTGTGGGCCTTCTCGGGGAGTCAGGGCCTCAGGAGACAGACTCATCTTTACCCTGATCCGTGACCCCAGAAGAGCTGATTTTACCTCAGCTGGTTCAGTGGTGGGATTCTCACCTTCCACGCGGGAGACCTGGGTTTGATTCCCGGCCAGTGCACCTCGTGTGCAGCCACCACCCGTCTGTCACTGGAGGCTCGTGTGTCGCTGTGATGCTGGACAGGCTTCACCGGGGCTTCCAGACTAAGACAGACTAGGAAGAAAGGCCTGGCGATCTGCTTCCAAAAATCAGCCAAAGAAACCCCTACGGATCACAACAATCCAATCCACAACCGATCACGGGGATGGCGCAGGACTAGGCAGCACGTCTTTCCATTGTGCCTGGGGTCACCACGAGTCAGGGGCAACTCAGCGGCAGCTAACAACAGAAACCACGGCTCTTTCGGTACTTTTCTCCCTAAAACAAAACTGCCCATTCTATCTATTAAACAAAAAAAAAAAAGTTTTTAAGAGCAGGACTACGGTTGAGTCCACACAGCTGGACTTCACTCCCAAGAGTAACGAGACTGTTGTCTTTACCTCACCTGAGCTGCTTGTAATTCCTCTGTAGTTCTCACCCGATTTGTTCAGTGATTTTGTTCTTTTGGGATCTTGAAACTTGAGGGCCAGAATGTTTGCTCCATTAGTGCCTCGGGCAAGAGAACCTGCTGTGAGTTAGTGCACGGCCACAGGCGCAGCCGAGTGGCTCAGCCCCCCGCAGCCTAGTTTTTAGATAAAGGGAAGCCCCGCTGGTCACCTTCTGGCAACCCCTGGGGTAGACGCGGACACGCTCTCACTTTCTCTGTACACGTACCTGTGTTTCACACACCACGGTGAGGCACTGTGCCCAGCACCTGGGCGTCCAAAGTGGATTCTATCCTGCAAGCTGAAAGGGCAGAAAGGGAGCTCATTCCCAGCTAGCTGTCATTCCCGCATAAATCGCCAGCACCGTCCATGGAACTGGCCGGAATCTGCCCAGTTAACATCCTGAGATGTTAGTCCATCTATTCTAAGTACCCTGTCCACAGCGCCCGCTCCTCCTCCCACCCCGCCCACTTGCACACGAAGGACAGAGAGGCCAGGAATGGATCTGTCCATGGAGAAATGAACTGTTCAAACCACAGGGGCCCCCACTTCTCCCGCCCATGGATGTCCTAGCTGGGGGGACGGGCTCTGGGGAGGCCGGCAGTTCCTTGCTAAATGGATAAAAGACGTTTTGGAGGAGTTTAAATGAAACCCAAGACAGCAAGACGGAGTGTGTTGTCAGTTGGATTATGTCTTCCAGTAAGTTATGTTGACGCCCTAGCCCTGCACCTGTGACTATGCCTCGGTTGGGAAATGGGGTTTTTCTTAAGCGCTTGGCTGCTAACGGAAAGGTTGGAGGTTTGTGTCCACCCAGAGGTGTCTTGAAAGAAAGCCTTGGTGATGTACTTCTGAAAAATTGGCTGTTGACAACCCTATGGAGCACAGTTCTACTCTGACACACACGGGGTCACCATGAGTCAGATTTTGTTCTGTTCCTGAGGTCATACCAGAGTAGGGGGTGTCCCAAAGCTAATCACTTCTGAGTTATAAAAAGAGCAGAAGAGACCCAGAGACACAGAGGGGAAGAGAGCTGTCATGTGAGGATTGTCTACAAGCAAATGAACCCCAAGGATGGCCAGCAGACACAGAAACTAGGAGAGAGGCAGATAGAAGAAACAGACACAGCTAGACCCTGATTTGGACTTTCAGCCTCCAGAACTGTGAGAGAATAAATGTCTGTTGTTAAAGCCGCTCACTCGTGGTATTCTTTTGTTCTGGCCACCCTAGGAAAATAAGACAGAGTCCTTCCTAGTAGACAGAGAATTTCAGAAGAGACAATGGCATCCATGTATTGATATGCAGGTTCTCCTGCAGGCTGGGAGGGCCTCGTGACTTCTGAGGCCCATTCTGCCTGTACTTTAAACCCACTCTCCAGCCCACAACGAGAGCCTTCCCTCCTCTTCCCTCCTTCACGTTCCCAACTCCACCCACCACCGTTCCTCAGTAAGAAGCAAGAGCCCGGTGGTTCCACAGCTCAGGAGTGACATTCGAGTGCATTAGTATCGGGGTTGTACAAATGGTTCAAGCACTCGGCTGATAACCAAACGGTTGAAGGTTCAAGTCAACCCAGAAGAAAAGGCTCTGGTGATCTACTTCCAAAATCTCGGCCATTGAAAACCCTGTGGAGCACAGTTCTACTTAGACACACGTGGGTCACCGTGAGTCACAGTTGACTGGATGGCAATTGTTTATTTTGCTTGTTTTTTATTATTATTCTCACTATTAATTTAAGATTTCCGAAAGGATTTTTACTACCAGGCTGTTTGCATGCATTTTCTGTGTGACCAGCTGGGAACCTAGCCAGACCCTGAATCACACAAGAGGTTCCTGCTTCTGACTCCGTGTCCCACAGTGGGAGGCCCTGAGCCAGCTCTAGGCCTTGGGGGCACCTGGTCCCTTGCCCCAGGATGCAGGCGCGACCTCGATTCTGATTTGTTGCACCAGGGAAGCTGGAGGAGAATCCTGACCTGGGAGTTCACATTTTGCTCTCAGTCGGGGGCTTACAGGGGTAGGGGGTCGTCATAGCTGTTTCTCTCGCCCTTGGAACTGTAAAGCTGTAGGATGTTCAAGAAGCACCTTGGAAATTAAAAACCCAGCCTGCATGGTCTTGATAGGTCATTGGCAGTGCTGTAGTGCTTTTACTGATTAGCCAGCCTGGGGGGAAATGAGATTAAAATTCATGGCAGCCAGAATTGTTTTTAAACATCTGCCCCCAGCCCCAACCCGCTTTGACCATGTTGAACTCAGCTGCCACGGGCTCAAAAGAGACAACTTCATTCTTAAAGTCAGTACTTGGGACACAGGGAAGGAACCCTGGTGGCACAGTGGTTAAAGCACTTAGCTGCTAACTGAAAGGTTGGCGGTTCAAACCTACCAAGCCACTCCTAGGGAGAAAGATGTGGCAGTCTGCTTCCATAAAGATTTACAGCCTTGGAAACCTATGGGGCAGTTCTGCTCTGTCCTGTAGGGTCACTATGAGTCGGAATCGGCTAGATGGCAACAGGTTTGGTTTTTTTTTTGGTGTTTATGGTGGGCTTCCGATATGTCAGGGCTGTGGCAGGCACTTTATATTTGATGTGGTGACCAGAACAGCCTTTGAGACAGGCAGAGTGTCCCATTTGCCTGGTGGTGTGTATCCAAGCTCCCACAGCTTATCGGAGTAGGTAGAGTCCCCCGCCCCGTGAGCTCCCCACTACCGCACGGAATCCTCTGTGGACCCCTTTGTGGTGAAACCAGGAAATGGCAAAGCAAGGCAGCTCAGACAGTGACTACCTGATGTTTGCACGTGGTTACGTGTGCAGTAGGCTGCTTATGGCACCACCCGTCTGTCAGTGTGCGGTGCACTGTGGTGGCCTGCCTGTCACCACATGCCGGAAGCTATGCCACCCGTATTTCAAATACCAGCAGGGCCGCCCGTGGTAGACAGGTTTTAGCAGAGCTTCCAGACTCAGGCAGACTGGGAAGAAAGGCCTGGTGATCTACTTCTGACGATTAGTCAATGAAAACCCTGTGGATCACTGAATATTGTCCACGACTTCTATTTGCTTACTTTGGATGCATCATCAGGAGGGACTGATCGCTGGAGAAGGACATCGTGATTGGTGAAGTGTCTTACGGCCACAGAAGGTGAGGGAAACCCTCCATGAGATGCATCGATACAGTGGCCTCAACAATGGACTGTAACGTACCAGCCGTCATGGAGACGGAGCAGGACCAGGCTCCATTCCGTTCTGTTGTCCATAAGGTCTCCACGAGTCGGAGCTGACTTGACAGCAACGAACGGCATCAACAGCACACGGCTGATGTTATCTGGTGTCCGTACATAATGGACGTTTCTTTTCCAGACCTTCTGTGGGAAGTTGTCACTTCTTAGCTCCTCCTGGGATGGAGATTTCTCCTTGCACGCCAACTCGGAGGGTTGGGAGTATTTGCATGGGGGGTTGCAGGGAGGATGGAGGCCCCCCCCTCCAGAGTGGCAGGGACCTGGGCAGGGATAAACTAGCAGACGGGACGCCAGGACGGGAGATGGACAAGGGGTTTCCACCTCCATTATGCCTTGCGATAGGCAATAATGGGTGCCTGCTAAAAAGTCACATGGAACTGTGTCATTCATGGGCGAGAGTAGCTTATAGCTTATGGAAATTAACTTCCCTACTTCGTGCTCATGTGATTATGAATTTCAGGCCTCCTGTCTCTTCCTTAGAGCAGTAACTAAACAAATTAAGAAGTCACGTATCTAATTATCCATCTAGATCCCAGAGGTATAAAGAAAACGTTACTAACATCCTGCTACGCCTTCCTTTTTCATTTGTTAGATCTTGGTATGAAGTAAGACGGACGCTTATGTTAATTTGGAAGAATGTTTTCTGTTACTCTCCTCTCCAAAGAGGGATTGTTTGGTATGGTTTCGACGCGATCCGGGTTTGAAGATGCGGTTGAAACTCCTGTGTGTGTTTGGCGGGTGTAGGGGCAGAGGTGCCGTAGAGATTCTGGTTTACTGATACACGAATTCTAAGTCCTGTGTGCTTGTTGTTCTGTTGTGTTTTTAATAGACCAGGCATTTGGAAGGACCTGAGGACCATGGGCTCGGTGTCTCTCTTTGTATTCTTCATCACACTGCTTGTTCTGGGTCGGCAGGTAAGGAGTCTGTTACCTTTTCTACCTTCTCTGAGTGCTTTGTCCATGTGCGCTGTAGTTACCTGGATGCAAACCGATGTTGAAGGATCGTCTCGTCCCTTAGGAGAAAAGCAGGTAGCCATCACAAGCTATGAGTGCTTAGAGGTAGACAAAAGGAAAAGGTCACTCCTTCTCTCCTCATGAGGAAAACTTTGTGGATGGCAGAGATGGGAATCCACTCGTTTCCTGGGAAATCTCAAAATAAATGCCGTCAGTACTGTGAGCCCACACAGATGTTCCCAGTAGCTGGCTCTATCTGGGAAAAATCTCCCCTGGATGGGTGGGTTTCTGCTTGCATTTCAAATGCTCAGCCCACTTGTCTTCCTCTGAAGCGTGTACCAGTACCTCTGCTGTCATTTTCAGTCACTCTGAAAAGGATAGCCCTCTGTCCTGAAGTGTGACTTTGGGCTGAGGACGTAGCGGTCCTCCTCGGGTGCTCCCCCAGCTGGCCGCCCCGTGGACTGGGGAGGCAGGACTGCACAGGGCACTTAGTCTCCCTCTGCCCACACAGGTGGACGAGACGTGCCCCGGCCAGGTGGCTGGGCCTCAACAGAGCCTGCTTTAAGCTCTTTGATGGGTATCGTAACATGAACAAAAGGGTGATGTATTTGCAAACAGCCAATTAAGAGACGATGCCGAGTGAGTGATCTACACATTACTGAATTATAGACACGTGAACTATGTGGCAGCACAAGGGGTAAATGCTCTGCTGCTAACTGAAAGGTCATTGGTTCAAACCCACTCAGCGGCTCTGCAGGAGAAAAGACCTGGCAATCTGCTTCCGTAGATTTCAGCCTAGGAAACCCTACGGAGCTGTTCTGCTCTGTCCCGTAGGGTTGCTACGAGTCAGAATCGACTCAAAGGCACACAACAGCAGCAATAACTATCTCTGAGCGGCGGACTGTGGGCTCCTGAGTTTGGCTGTGGCTTCCAGGCTCTCCGCACTAGACAGCTATTAATAATAACGCGGTTGGCGCGGTCTCCATCGAGGCTGTCCATCCAGCTGTGTCCTCACTGTCTTCCCGAGTCTCTCCTGGGCCGTGCTGTGCAGTCCTGCTGCAGGGCTGCACGTGCTCCCTGTCTCTCCCTCCCTGGCCTCCCCACCTCCATCTCGGGAATCTTCTCAGTTCTGGGTCCTTCAGCTTGCAGCCTTGACCACCTGCACGTTTCCATAACCCCACGGCATCAAAGTGCTGCGTCTCCCTGCTGTCGGTTGTTTCTCCCAGTACCTGCCTCTCTCCCCACTAGTGGTGAGCTTTCCGCTCTCACTCATGGGAAAGAGGGGTGTCCCCCTGAGGAGACCCTCTCATTTGATGTGAAGTAAGGGACTTCCTTGCAGAAGACCCTGCAGACGATCATGGCTTGGGATCCCACGTAGCTGTCCCTCGGTGGACTGCACGTGGCACGTTTCCTGCGGGGACTGCGTTGTTCTGCGGTGACCCCGCTGGAGTCCCTGCTCAGATCACTTCCTCGCCATACATTCAGGAGCCTCCGGTCGCGCCGGGTCCTCCCCGCCTTTTTGCCAGTCACTGAGATCTTCAACAGAGCCCTGGTGGAACAGTGGTGAGAGCTCGGCTGCTGATCAAAAGGTCAGCAGTTCGAATCTACCAGCTGCTCCTTGGAAACCCTATGGGGAAGCTCTACTCTGTCCTAAAGGGTCGCTATGAGCTGAAATCAAGTCACTGGCAATGGATAGTTTCCAAATTAGAGGCCTTGTTTAGTAAGTGCATCGAACCATTTCTATTCGTACAGAGTATGGGAAAGTTTGCACTCATGTAAAACCTTTAATATAAGCAAACGTTAAAATTTCTGTTTTGCAGTCTTTGAAAATATCTGGCTACATGAGGTAGAAATAAGCTCCACACCGGGGGAAGAGGAATATTTTTGAGTGTATCATGTATAAATTGATAAGTGATCATCGTTCTTCATCTCAAAATGTGGATCTTTTTTAAATTGCCATTTGTGGGTGAGAGTCGTTGTTTTACACCGTCCTTGATATAATTCATCAAACCAGCAAAACCAAACCCGTTTTTTTTAAACTCATCTCTGCTGCGTTTGTTTTCAGTGACTATCTGTGCTGAAAAGAGCCCTCTGTCTTGGGTTCTAGGAAGAGCTACTCAAGGGTATTCCATTCCATTAAATTATTTATATCATGTGGTCGTTGCTGTATGCCGCAGAACCGATTCCGACTCCTAGTGGCCCTACACGACAGAGCAGAACTGCCCCATAGGGTTTTCTAGGTTGTAATCTTTATGGGAGAAGATCGCCAGCTCTTTCTCCCAAAGAGCCGCTGGATGGCTTCAAACCACCAACCTGTCGGTTAGCAGCCAAGAGCTGAACCATTGCACTACCAGGCTCCTTACTTACATCATAGGTGGCAGAAAATGATCCTAAGACTAGAAAGACCCTTGTCGGAAAGCGGGCCTCTCCATGTCTGCCGTGCTAATAATAACTGGTTAGAAAAGACGGCATTGCAATACCTTATGAAGCATGAATAAATAGCATTTTGCTAGCAGGCACTGTCTTAATTAAATGATATCAGAATGAATTTTGTCTAAATGTAATGGCGTTCTCTCAGGACTCTGCAATCCCAAATGGGAAAAAAAGCATTTCACAATGAATATTTAATTACGTAACTTGTGCAGGGGAAAACTGATGTGCACATATTAAAGGCAAAGCCCCACAGATGAACACTATTATTTTTGAAGTGCAAATCATTAAACCTTACACTGGCTCTACCAACGTATTTCCTCTTTTTTCATTTATTCATGATTTATGTTTGACTCCACCTTCTGTCAAAAAAGAGATGGCCCCCTCTTTCACTAACATAACTATGCAAGAAGCTTTCATATCATTGTGACTTCCAAGCCTCTGGCAGAGCTGTTCTCCCCTTCCTGAGGCTGGTTCTTTACTTGTTTTTTGCCAAGCAATGTGAGAAGCTGATGGAAAGACATTTTGGGGGGACAGATGGCTTAGCAGGGAGGGTGGCAATACTGTTTGGGGGTTCTTTGTTTTTTTTTTTCTCTTTAAAACCTCCCTCTCTGGCAGGACAAGATGCCTACTGTACCTTCACCTTTGTGTCCTCTTGTAACAGAATGAATATTACTGTAGGTTAGACTTCCTGTGGAAGAACAAGTTCAAAAAAGAGCGGGAGGAGATCGAGACCATGGAGAACCTGAACCGCGTGCTGCTGGAGAACGTGCTTCCCGCCCACGTGGCCGAGCACTTCCTGGCGCGGAGCCTGAAGAACGAGGTCAGGCTCGGGAAGGGGCAGGTGGCAAGGACGAGGGGCGGGGCTTCCGCAGTGACTGAGACGCGATGGCCTGCAAACGCCCAGGCGGGGGAGACAGCCAGCGTGGCCGGCATCCTGTAGGTCTCCAGAGGGCATGGGTCAGGCCTCTAGAAGCCAGCTGGGAGCCATGACTTAGAATCTCCTCTAAAGGATTAGCACCAAACTTGGTTTATTATTAAATGGCCGTCCAAGAAGTCCTCACACCTAAGGTTTCTTCCCCTGTCAAGGAAGGTTCTGAATGTATAGTACGAGGTGCTGTGGTCCCAGGCATGCCGCCAAAGTGGCCCCTTCCCACCTTCCTGGTGTGTGAGGCCCAAATCAAGAGACAAGGCAATAAGTCCACACATTCCACACATTGGTTGTTTCGCTGCTCTCAACTTTCCTGAAATCCCCTTAACAACTGTAAAGGTTGCCATCAAGTAGACTCCAACTCATGGCGACCCCCATGTGTGTCAGAGTAGAATTGTGCTCCACAGGGTTTTCAATGGCTGTGATCTGTTGGAAGTAGATCACCGGGCCTTTCTCCTGAGGTGCCTCTGGGTGGACTAGAACCTGCAACCTTTCAGTTACTAGTCGAGTGTGTTAACTCTTTGCACCACCCAGGGACTTCGGAAAGCCCCTTAGGATCTCAGAATTTCAAATGAGATAGAAAGGACTTGGGAGTTATCTATCCAAGAGCAGATCGGAGATGCTAATGGAAATGGAATCTCATGGAAGTTTAAAGAAATGAATATTTAACTAAAGTGGAAAAGACTGGGATGCCATTTAGATGTTGCGGTGGCTGATGAAGTGAAATGACATGAAATCTCTTTAATATTGTTGAATTCCAAGAGTAACCAGATGTATCCACTGTGGGACTTTATTAATTTAAGAAGCATGCAGTTGAACACCCACTGTGTGTAAAGGCCTGTGCCAAGTACTGTGGAACTTCAGAGATGGGTAAGGTACAATCTCCGAGTTTAGGAAATGGGGGTTGGGGGAATGGAAGGAAAAGCAGAGGGGTCCTCTTGATAAACTTGTTAATAGATAAGTTCAACTCTATTGATACTACGTAGAAAGCAACTTCAAATGAGAAGGCTCTGAAAAGTGTTTCTGTGGTGTATTTGAAGCTGACTTTAGAAGAATGCCCGGCAGTAGGTGAAGTGCTGGACGTGATCATTCTTATCTTCCGGGAGGCAACAGTGTGGTGACCCCGGGTCCCCAGGCACGTGTGCCAGAATACATTCTGTCTCTTTTCTGTTTCTTCGTCCTGCTTTTCTTTATTCTGTAGGTTATTCAGTAGACTATTCGCCTGTTCATCTCTTTGGTTTTTTGGGTTTTTTTGTTTTTAATATACACAGCAAAACATACACCAGGTCAACGATTTCTATGTGTACAATTCAGTGACATTAATGATTACACTCTTCGAGTTGTGCAACCATTCTCACCCTCCTTTTCTGAGTTGTTCCTCCCCCATTAACATAAACTCACTGCCTCCTAAACTTCCTATCTAATCTTTTGAGTTGCTGTTGTCAATTTAACCATATAGATAGATCCTTAAAAGAGCACAATGCTCAAGGCAGACATTTTTTACTAATTAAACTATTGTTGATTTAAAGAAGACTTCTGGGCATATGTTTGGTTTAAAGTTTAAAGATTATCTCAGGGCAATAGTTTCAGGGGTTCTTCTAGCCTCAAAGGCTCCAGAAAGTCTGGATTCCATGAGAACTCAAATTCTGTACTACATTTTCCCCCTTTTGATCAGGGTTCTTCTGTAGAATCTCTGATCAACTCATCCGTTTTTTTATTAGAAATACAGGAGTATCTTTACATCTGCATGTCTAAGTGTCTTAGTCAGGATTCTCTAGAGAAACAGAAACAGTAAAATTATACACACACACACACACACACACACACACACACACACACACACAGAGAGAGAGAGAAGAGTTTACTTCAAGGAATTGGCTCACACAATTATGGGAACTGGCAAGTCCAAAATCCATAGGTAGGATTACAGGCTGGAGACTGCTACAGGCTTGCATCCCAAAATCCTTAGGTCAGGAGACAGGAAGAATGAAGAATGGAGGAATTATGACAAAATGTCTATTTATGGTCTGGAGGCAGAATACATTCTCAGAAAAACTCCCCTTTTGCTCTTAAGGGCTTCAACTGATTGGATGAGGCCCATGCACATTATGGAGGGTGATCTGCTTTACTTTAGGCCAGCTGACTTCATCACGTGTGACTACTTCATCACGGGGTCTAGACTAGTGTTTGAGCACACGCGGGGCAGCACGGCCTAGACATCACAGTAGTGATCCGTCCAGTGTTTAAGTGCCACACGTGCAGTTTGGCCTCTGCCTGTGGCCACGCTGGGGCTGGGCCCTGGGTGCAGACTGAAGGGGACAGAGGTGGCCCTCAGGCCTCCCAGTCTTGGAGGGAGCAGGGTCCTGTTACCCCCCAGAGCCCTAGGAGCATACACACGGGAGTCCAGAAAGGCCGTTGTGTGGAGGTGACTTCTGAAGCTGAAGAGGAAATGCTAGAAACTAGCTGGGAGATGGGCGTCCGGGAGGAGGAGGGGCCGAGAGCACCCAGGCTCCACGCAGCTCTTTTTGGCCAGGTACTAGGAGAGCACCTCGTTCAAGACCTGCCAGGAGCCCAGTGGGACAGGCAGGAAGAGGGGGAGGGGAAGGACGGTTCAGTTCAGGGTGAGCTGAAAGGAGTACGATGCCTGCAACAGTGAGCTCAAACACACCCACAAGCGTGCAGATGGTGCAGGACCAGGCAACTTTCAGCTCTGTTGTACATGGGGTCGCCCCATGGCGACTAGCAACAACAGCAGAAGGAGTGTGGATCCCTAGGTGGTGCAAACAGTGAGCACACTCCACTGCTAACTGAAAGGTTGGAGGTTTGAGTCCACTCAGATGTGCCTCGGAAGAAAGGGCTGCTGATCTACTTCTGAAAAGTGAGCCATTGAAAACCTATGGACACCATTCTACTCTGACACACATGGGGTCACCATGAGCAGGGGTCAACTCGATGACCACTAGTACTGGTTGCTTCTGTTAAATATGTCCAGCTGCCTCATGCAAGTCTCCTTATGCCTTCACCCCGATGTTGGCCTCATCATGGGGCAAGGCCAGCCTAGCGCTCACGAGCCCTGAGCTGGAGACATGAGTTTGAGCCCTGGATCGGCACTGCTTGCTGCATGGGCATTTGGAAACTTCTCACAGACAAGGTGGGGATCAGTACGTTTAGGGGACACCAGCTCTGTGTCGCATGAAGGAGATGAGTCCCTTGGGGCCTGTATCTAAGGCTGTATCATCCTGTACATACTGGGAACCAGGGCTTCAAACCAGTTCTTCCCAGTTCAATCGTGGCCAACAAAGCGAAACCACAACAGACAAGAAGTTGCAAGATGTGGGTGTACCAGAACGATAACCAGAATGGGGAAAATTACCATCCGCACCCTGCTAGAAATTTAATCTTTCTCTTAGAAAACAAGGGCAGTGTGTACATTGCATAGCAACCAAATCTCTTGACCGGCAGAGTCAGAAACAGCGGTGCCCTGCTCAAAGATGGCAGCCAACCACATCAGGCTCCTGAAAGGGCTCACCATGCCTCTTCTGAGTCTCCCATTCTAGGGCTGCAACCTGTTACTTTTCCTGTTCTGTTTGTGATTCCAGTACACTCACATTTTACAAATTCAGGTCTGTTCCGATTTCACTGCATCGGCCAGGACTAAACCAGTTTGAACCAGTTGCAAGCCCTGCTGGGAACCCACATTCAAGCATTCAGATGAGCTCCCTGCAAATAATCAGCACCTGTCCACCAAGCTCCCGGGTGTGGCTCGAGAAGACAGCTCATTCCGGCATTCAGGAAACCTGCGGCCCCGAAATATAAACCTGAACTAGGCCAGCCTACAGCTCTGCAGGAAAGTGAGTAGCAGCTCAGCCTCCGGAGCTTTCCAGCTTCTCACGAGCAGAAATGGCCCTGCGTCCCACAATACTGTATTAAGGGGCTCTGGACGTCCCTACAAGCCCAGTGATTCACGACATCTTTGGATTTGCGCTGTCGAACCGCTGGCCAGGAGGGTGGAAGGACAGGCACTGAGTTTTAAATGGGGGCCATTAGACCAATGAGACTCCCTTCAAATGGTCAGTCTATTCTGCCCAGCTGTGGGCAGCAGGTTCTCTTGATTTAGTTACTCAATGCGGAGCGCCCCCTGGCTGTAACGTTCCATATTTTATTGCCAGTTTTTGTTGGTTAGGGTCAATATTGGAGGGCTACTCAAGCAGTCACAGTAAAGTTTCCAGGGAAGAAATTAAAGGAGCCCAGAGCACCCTAAGTCAGAGCCGTCCCTGTTGTCCAGCGAGAGATCCCCCAGGTGCGTCATGGCTACGATCAAATAGTATAGGGTGATTGTGTTTGCTGCGATCCTCATAGGGAAGGTTTTTTCCAGTTGCCATCAATTTGATTCTGACTCATGGCGACCCCATGTATGTCAGCGTAGATCTGTGCACCACAGGGTTTTTAATGGCTGATTTTTCGGAGTTAAATCACCAGGCCTTTCTTCTGAGGGACCTCTGGGAGACCTCGAAGCTCCAGCACTTGGGATAACATCCAGCACTTTAACCAAGCAGGCATGCAAACTTATGCAAAATACAAGGATCACAGGTTTTTAGGGCCTGAATAAAGTGCAGAACAAAGGCCATTGTGTTTATGTTGCTGCTTGGGGCAGTGTCTCCTCCAGCATCTGACCTTGGAGACAAACTCGTGTTCACCAGGGGACTCAGGGCAGCGTCTGCTCCACCATCTAATGTTGGAGACAAACCCGTGTTCACCATGGGACTCAGGGCAGTGTCTGCTCCAGCATCTGACACTGGAGACAAACCCGTGTTCACCAGGGGACTCGGGGCAGCGTCTGCTCCACCATCTAATGTTGGAGACAAACCCGTGTTCACCACGGGACTCAGGGCAGTGTCTGCTCCAG
>NW_004444008.1:3721394-3739117 GCF_000243295.1 Trichechus manatus latirostris | reverse complement strand
TGTTCACCACGGGACTCAGAGCAGTGTCTGCTTCAGCATCTGACCTTGGAGACAAACCCACGTTCACCAGGGGACTCGGGGCAGCGTCTGCTCCAGCATCTGACCTTGGAGACAAACCCGTGTTCACCAGGGGACTCGGGGCAGCATCCATGTCGCAGCACCCTTTCGGTGAGTGGATGGAGCCAGTGTGCAGGGCGCTGAGCACACCTGGTTCTGCACGGAGAGACTGGGGGAATTTTAGAGCAGGGGGTGGATAAGGAACGGACAGCAATGTTTTCAATCCCAACGTAAATGTCACGGCAGCTCACGTCACATAAATCCATTCCAAACGATTGCCTTGTAATGTACCTAGGAAGATTCTGGTTGTGCCGGTCTGTGAGTCTCTTAGAAATAATCTGTGGGAAACAAGACTTTGGCCAAAACAAGCAAACCATAAAAGAAAGGGAGGGAGGGAGGGAAAGAGAAGAAAAGGAAAGAGGAAAAGGAGTAGGACAGGCTTCATTTTTATTTCCATCTGCGAGATCAGATCACACACGCTTCACTTCTGACTTAAGCAGTGAGACTTTGCTCCCTGTGTGTTAGGGAGAACGGAGACCTGGAGGCCCTGGACTGAGCCCCTCCACTGTGTAATCCTTGCTCTGAGCAATGGCAGCTTCCCTGGACCAGAGCCAGCATGCTGGGCTCTGGGGGAGACCCAGTGAGCAGCCTGCATCTCTCTTGATGACGTGGTTTATAGCTGATGATGACCGTCTCAGTCAGGGGTGGGTAGGGGTGCTGTGAGTCTCTCCTGCTTTGTGGTTTTCTGGAACGATCCTCGAGAAAAATCACATGGGGTGTGAGCCATGATCTATGTTAGCAGCCTCCAACATGGCGTTTCCCTTCTCCTACCCATGGCGTGGATGCACAGAGCAAATCCATTCCCTCAGAAAAAGGGAGCGCAGATGATTTATCCACAGTGACACTGCATTCCAGAAGGCCTTTTGTTTTGCTGTGTTCAAGGCGTGTGGACATACAGCGGCCACGGGGTCTGAGCCAGGGTTTGCAAGCGTCTCTTCCTCCCCTTCTCCTTTCCAGGGGCATGTGCGTTTCCTGGAACCCCCTCAAGCTTTTTCACCAGTAGTAGCTGCCATGGCACATTCAGTCCCCAAGCTGCCCAAGCTCAGTGGCAAGGTTCTCACCACCCAGGACGCAAGCTGCTCTGTTATATGAGTCCACTCCTGAGACCGTTGTTGCAGCAAGAACACCTCCGAGAGGCCCCTTGAACAGACGTCAGCACTGAATACACCGCACCTAGTCACCCAGTCCTCCTGTGGCTGAGTGTGTGTGGAAGGAGCGCGTGTGATGGGGAGCCAGGCACCTCATCCCGAGAGAGCTGAGCTTTCATCCCGCCAGCCACAGATGTCACTATGGACGTGCAGGAAATACGCCTGCTCACAAACGGCAGCCCCCATTCAGTAAACCGTAAGAGGCCCCCCGATGTCCACTGGACAGTCACACATCAGCATTACCGAGGACTTTGTTAGGTTAGAATGCCACTCTGTTGCCTAAAGAGGTTCTTTTTTATTTTTGAATCGTTTGGCTCCCCAGAGCCTCAGTTAAGTGTTAGCTGGCCATTTTGGACACAAGGTACTGAACTGTTAGCACATGGATCAGCTGGGGGAAATGTGGAGACCCGAGCCCCTATCACTGTACCCACATGGGTGGGAGAGGGCTGGCCTGGAAACTCAGAAACCCTGCGTTAGTGCAACCCTGTACCTTTTCTGGAACATACTGAGCCCCGCCGGCTTGGGGAAGAAGCCCTCCTCTGGGGCCCCAGACCTGCCTAGATGTGAGCAGTGCTGACCGCATTCTGCTTTGCTGTTCTCTGTCCTTGCTTTCTTTCTCCAGCTGGACTCTGAGCTCCTGGGGGGCAGCCTGTGCTCTTTGTGTGGTATGAACGTAGCATACAGTAGGTCCTCAGTTGGTGTGTGTGTGTGTGTAAAGGATACTAGGGTGAATTTCATTCTACTTGGATCACCAAGCAACATCCGCGGAAGCAGCAGTTAGGAAATCAAATGACGTGTCGCATTGGGCAAATCTGCTGCACAAGATCTCTTTGAAATCTTAGAAAGCAAAGGTGTCACCTTGATGACTAAGGTGCACGTGACCCAAACGGTGGTCTTTTCAATGGCCTCATATGCCTGCAAAAGCTGGGCAATGAAGAAGAAAGGCTAAAGAAGAATCGACACATTTGAACTGTGGTGTTGGCAAAGAATATTGAATATACCGTGGGCTGTCACAAGAAGGAACAAGTCAGTCTTAGAAGAAGTACAACCACAAAACCCCTTAGAAGTGAGGATGGTGAGACTTTGGCTCACTTACTTCTGACACGTCATAAGGAAAGGCCAATCGCTAGAAAACTGCATCATGTTTGGTAAAGTAGAAGTTCATAAAAAAACAAAACAGGGAAGCCCTCAATGAGATGGATTAACACCATAGCCTCGATGGACTTGAGCGTATCAATGATCATGAAGACGGAACAGGGCTGGGCAACAATTCATTCTGTTGTACGCAAGGTTGCCGTGAGTCAAAGCTGGCTGAGTGGCAACTAACAACAGCAGCGAAGTGCATCTCACCCAGTGCCACCAGGAGACAGTAGCTGTCATAGTCCAGAGGCGAGCCGTGTGCAGAATCTGCAGAGGCCCTCTCGAAAACCAGGTGCATGACTCTTAGTCCTTCACCTGGAGGGAGGATAGGAATCGGCCAGGAGACTGTCTTGTGCTTCTTGCATTCCACTACCTGCCACTTCAGACAGCCGTCAAGACCCCAGGGGAAAGGGAAAGGGAAAGTGGCATGGCCTGCAGGAGATGGGGCGCCCCCCATGGGCCCCGAATCCAGGCAGCCAGCCCATGGCCATCAGGAGAGGAAGGGAAAATGACCATAGTGGCTCCAGGGGGGCAAGTTATGTAACTGCTCTGCACCTCGGTTTCTTCATCCATAGAATGAGAACAGGGAGCCCTGGTGGTGCGGTGGTTAAGCGCTGAGCTGCTAACCAAAAGGTTGACGGTTCACACCCACTCAGCGGCTATGTAAGAGAAAGACCTGGCGATATGCTCCCAGAAGGACTACAGCCTAGAAAACTCTAGGAGGCAGTTGGTCTCTGTGGCATGGGGTCGCTATGAGTCCAGTTCGACTGGACAGCCCCAACAACAACAGACTGAGAATAATAGGCCCCGCCTGGGGTGGTGGTTGAGGCAAGTCAATGGGTGTAGCGTGTTCAGAGCAGAACCCTCCTGCCTGCGGTGAGCACTCAGGAGTGCGGTTATTATTGTGCTTATTGTTGTCATTGTCACCATTCCCCAGCGGGGTCATCCTGGCCGACGGCAGCACACAGCAGAGAAACACAGGGTTAACACAAGGAAACGTGTCCTTGCCTTGCTGTAGGTACCCACTTTTCCTGGGATCTAGGGAGGATATATTTCCTATTTTATAAATCTGCATTTTTACAAGAACAGGTTCTTGGAGGGTTAGCTCTACCCTGTCACCCTGGCTCCCACCTGTGGTCCACATTCCTGGAACCTAAACTTGGCCATCACACATGCCACAGGTCATCCACGCAGGAAATTCATGTCCTCAAACACAGCTCTGCAGGGAGAACTGAGGTCTGCCCGGTGAGGCAGCTCAGCCGTCTGGGGCATCAGGACAGCCTGACTGAATTGTTCATGGGCTTGCTAAAGATGGCAAGGAGGTAGCAGAATGTGTTACAGGACATTTAGCCCTGAGAACAGGAACATGACACCAGTCTATCTTCTCCTCGATGCTATTGTGACCTTCAACTGGGTGGGTGCGGCCCTGGAGGAAGAAGAGTGCCTCAGAGAGACCCCACAGACCTTGGAACTGCAGTGCTGTTTAAATGGTTCACTCCTTGTTGAGGGATTCGTCTGGGTTCCCCAGGAGCAGAGCTCACTGCTGTCTTCTACCAGGCACACAGGAAGGGACAGAAGGCGGCCATCTTGCCTGACAGCACTCTCTTTGTATATCCTGCAGGGGGAGCATTTCCCAGGATGCACTGTGCCCAACATGGCACCTGGCCATTCTGCCTGTGCTGGCCCCTGATGGCCAATAAGCCAGGGGGAGGCCGACCCTCTGCACCCAGGAACTGGGATGACAACCCCCTCCCCATACCCACACAACAGCCCTTCCTCTCTGAGACCTTCACCAATTCAAAGGCTTCATTTTGTGTGGGTAACATTATGGGAATGCTTTGAAATTGTGTTTACAAGCCATTGCAATTTTACACATGTGTAAGGGGATTTGGTGGTGCAGTGGTTAAGTGCTCAGCTGCTAACTGAAAGATTGGAGGTTTGAATCCACCCAGGGGCTCCATGGGAGAAAGACCTGGCGGTTTGCTCCCGTAAAGATTACAGCCTAGAAAACCCTATAGGACAGTTCGACTTTGTCATATAGGGTCACTAGGGGTTGAAATGGACTTGACGGTAACTAAAAGCAACATGGATGAAAAGCTATTTCAAGGAGGGGACAGGAAAACTGGTAACGGGGAACCCAAGGTCGAGAAGCGGAGAGTGTCGACACGTGGGGCTGGCAACCAATGTCACAAAACAATATGGGTATTAATTGCTTAATGAGAAACTAGCTTGCTCTGTAAAAGTTCATCTAACGTACAATCAAAAAATGTTTAAAAAAAGAAAAACTATTTTAACCTGCAACTTAATAAACTTTTTCTTTAAAAACAAAAGGCCATTCAGAGTAAATATTGTTGATGTCTAATACAGTATAAGTAGCCAGAGGTGTTTTCTTGGCTGTTTCTGTTGTGAATAAAAGATTAACTTGCTGAGTTTCATCTGCCCCTTTCAGGAGGCACTAAAGAAGAAAATTCATAAAGACCTCAATCCAAAGAACTTAGCCAAAACAAAGTATTGCAGAAAGTATAGTAGTTTGGGAGATCATTTGATTTCTCTTCACTTGCTTAAAGCAAACTATTTTGCTAAGCCAGAAGTCTGGTTTCTTGTAAATATCTAAGGCAGAGATGGCAAAGGGCACCTCATATTAACTGTTATGGCACCTGGGAGCATGACGTTGAGAAGGATTCTGAGCCTGCATCAAGCTTATTAGAGATGGTCGATGGTGATCAGTTGCCAGTCCTCGGAATATACTTGGAGTCCCTGGGTGGTGCAAACAGTTAAACACTTGGCTGCTTACTGAAAGATTGGAGGTTCAAGTCCACTCAGAGGTACCTCAGAAGAAGACCTGGCAGTCTACTTCAGAAAAATCAACCATTGAAACTTCCATGGAGCACAGTTGTACTCTGACCCACATGGGTTGCTATGAGTCAGAATTGACTCAGCGGGAACTGGTTGCTTGGTTGGTTGATTGGTTGGCTGGTTGATTGGTTGGCTGGTTGATTGGTTGGCTGGTTGGTTGGTTGACTGGTTGGTTGGTGATTGGTTGGTTGGTTGGTTGGTTGGCTGGCTGGCTGGCTGGTTGGTTGGTTGGTTGGTTGGTTGGCTGGCTGGCTGGTTGGCTGGTTGGTTAGTTGGTTGGTTGGCTGGCTGGTTGGCTGGTTGGTTGGTTGGCTGGTTGGTTCGTGGGAGTGGGCCTGGATTGGGGTGGGGTAGGTGGAATGCGGCACTCAGGTGATTTCTTTGCAGATCCCGGTATGAAGGAACATTTTGTTTCAGAGGTTGGTTAACACTCAGCCTCCCTTTTCTCCTGGCAGGAGCTGTACCACCAGTCCTATGATTGTGTCTGCGTCATGTTTGCCTCCATCCCGGATTTCAAAGAATTTTACACCGAATCAGATGTGAACAAGGAGGGCTTGGAGTGCCTTCGGCTCCTGAACGAGATCATTGCCGACTTTGATGATGTAAGTACCAAGGGTTACCTGTGACGGGCAGGGGCTCTCGGCCCCACACTTGGAGATTTCTGTGGCCAGTACATTTGAAGTTAGTTCAGTGTTGCGTATCTCAACATTGTTTTTTGGCGTGATTTTTGGTGGCTGCCATTGAAGCCTTTTGCTCTGTTTAGGTCCCTGACTAATTTTAAAGGCAAAAATATGTTTTATTTTTGAAGCTGATATGAACAGCTACCAAAATCTACTAAATGAATAAAATATCTACCCAGTGTGCTAGTGAATTTTCTAGAAAGATTTGAGCTCCAGAGAAAAGGCTTGCTTCCACCCCTTTATATATAAAAAGATAATGAATATATTTATCATAGTAGATTATTAGCATATCTGTACACACATCAAGTTCTTTGTAATTTCAAGTTCTTGAACTATTTATAAGTGACATAGTTTATTATTGAAAAAATAATGTGTACATAGGGTAATACCTCATATTTTAGAAGAGACAGAGTATATGTTTTAGAATTTGAATTAAGTGTTGTATTTCAACTTTCAATGTTCTGTCCATGTGGAGAATATTATGTTTTCTGCTAAGAACAAACGCAGCTCTAGTTTTGAGGCTATTGCTGCTACTCCATTCTTGTCATTATTGTGCAAAATATCGGGACATCAGCATCCATGAGCATGTGTTCATGGTGGTTCACAGAATTCTGGAATACAGGGATGAGACTGTGTAACATGGTTGTTCTGGGGCGACCTTCTAAACATCCAGCAGGGTCCTTGCTTTTCTCTACCACCACGCTCACCGAGAGGCTGGCTCCAGAAGACCATGGGGAAGTAGTGCCAACCAGTGGTTCCCACCTAACACCAGGCACATAGTGAGAACTGGTGGCATGCTTGCTCTAGTCACCCCCCCAATAAAATACATGTTCCCAGTCCCAGTGGGTGGGAAACACAGTCTTTCAGGTTAGACTGGCTCATGGGTATGTGATACTTGGATTTGTTCCCAAATATTAGCTTCACTGACACATAACCCTGAAAAATCCCCTCTGGAAGCAGGAGTAGCAAGGAAGGAGCCAGAAGATGCCCACGTCTTCAGTTAGAGACGTTAACTTGAGCCCTGCCCTTCTGAGCAGATGCAGAACCTTCCAGCCTCTTCTTCCCTCTTCCCTACAGCAGCTGCTCGTATTTTTACCTTGGCTCCATCCTACCCCCAGTACCCTAGAGCACCATGTAGGGGAGGAGTCCAGTGGGAAGCAGGTGACTGGCTGGTGTGTGGAGAAGGGATGACTGGTCAGGGCTGGTGGGAGGAGCCATCCTAGATCTTTATCCTCACCTCAAGCAAGTAGAGGGCAAAGCCAACCCTCAGCAGTAATACCTGGTCGGAAACCAGCCTGCCCATGCCAAGAAGGCCTCACTCACTGAATCATGGTCTGTACATAGGCCTGTCAAGCCCAGCATAGGGAGATTTATTCAAGGCCATAATTACTCACATCGTAATGTATCCCATTCCTTTACTACCAGACTTTGAAAGTGGTGCATGGTCATTGGAAGTAAATCAGGGTGGCTGTATTTCCTTCCAAGGGCACACTCTGGAATGCATAAAGTGTTCTCTCTAACAAAGCCCCTGTGAGCATGAACTGGAGGATGTCTCTAGACGCCCAGCGTTGAGTCCGCATCTGTCTGAGTAACTGAGTAATTGTTGTTGCTTCCCAGCTATTGTCCAAGCCGAAATTCAGTGGAGTTGAAAAGATCAAGACCATCGGCAGCACGTACATGGCAGCAACGGGTCTGAGCGCAGTGCCCAGCCAGGAGCTCGCCCAGGTACGGAGGAGACAGCCGTGCAACGGCACGCATGAGCCTCAGCCCCACCCGCAGGTCGTCCTGGGCCAACACAGCCACCCAGCAACCCACACGCTGGGCCGTGTGAGCAAGTAGTGCTCGCTGATGAGGGTCCTTTGAGGAAAGGCGAGAGTTCCAGAAACTTCCGAGGGTCTGCGAGTGTTCACAGACCTCCTTCCTCTGGTGGACGTAGGGAAGGAAAACCAACTGGCAGTGTCTTTGGGCTATGCTTTAGCCGCACTAAACAAGGGGCCAGGCGGGCTAATCCCACCTTCCTTGCTAAATTTCTGGTAAGGATCAGCACGAATCCAATTCCCATCTGGGGGTGGATCCAGGCCTCACCTTCCCACATCTCTTTCCTCCCTGCAGCCCCCAGAGCCACCCAGAGCTGGATTAGAGCTCACACGTTAGAAGGACTTTGTCCTCAGACCGGCTGCCCGTGCAGCCCTTCTCTGACTTAGCCATCCCGCTAAATCAGAGCTCACATGGATTAGAAGGTAAATGCCAACCTCTGCCGGTTCTCCCTGCACCCTGTGGGCTTGTTAATTCCTTGCAATGGCTCACAGAATTCATGGAAAGTCATCTCTACTTACAGTTACCCTTTTCTTATAACCAGAAGGAGGTAAACGAAGGGATGCACAGGTGTCTGGGAGGGGTCCAGGCACAAGATTTCCATTGTCCCCAGGGACATGCCACCCTCCGCCCGCAAGCACATGCTCTCACCAACCTGCGAAGCCCAAGTGGTTCCCTGTCCAGGGCCTTGTGACATTGCAGTCGTGACGGGGCCTCATTGCATAGTCGTGATCGGTGGAAGCCGTGAATGTTCCCGAGTGATTGCGTCATGCCTCCCTCCCTCCCTGAGGTTTGCTGTTGGGCTGGGGTCCGTGTAGCCCCCACTCTGTCGTACACGTTTTTAGGTGCAGCTCCATGGCTGGGGAATGCCAAGGGCTGTCTTTCAGGAACCAGAGACAAAAGTCGAATCGAGTTCCTTGTCCCACAGGATACGAGATGAATATACAGCAAAGTAGATGAGACCATTTATTGAAAGGAGGTTCAGTAACGGATGGCTCCTGGGCTTGTTTTTTGATTTGTTTTTAATTAAAAAGAGTGTGGTACAAAAACAAGCGGGCCACAGAGACATTTGGTTGAAGTGGTAGTTTGGGAAAAATTGACTGTCTTCAGCCACGACGGTTTTGGTGGGGGTTTTCAATTGCGTTTTGTTCTGTGTGTGTGTGTGTGTGTGTAAATGTACCTGTGTAACTTGTTGGCGTTTTTGAGAGGGTCAATCAACAACACTCCTCCGGGTTCAGAGGACAGCCTGGCTGGCGTCCAGCCCAGGATCGCTGCAGGCTTAGAACCTCCCAGAAGCCAGCCTCCTGTAGGCAGTGGCCAGTTATCATTGCTGTGGAGTCAACTCCAGTTCACGTCTCAGCCCCTCATAGGGGCCCTTCCTGCACAAGGGAGTGAATTACCCAGTAAGCAAGGTAAGCATGGGCTTACTTGTGCTTACCTACTAATCTGTAGTGACCAATTTCACATGGGTTTCACCACATCGCTTATGAATCTGTAGTGAGCAATTTTACATGGTTTGAAAAAAACCCATGTGACATTGTCAACTACAGATTAGTAAGTAAGCACAAGTAAGCCCGTGCTTACCTGTGCTTACTGGGTCATCCTCCCCTCTCAGGGACTGTACATTGGAAAGGAGACTTTGATTCTGTAGGAAGGTGCTGTGGGGTTGGGAGAGAGACAGACGCCAGTCATTCCTAGAAGCAGAATCTTTGATGTGGTGAAAAAATGTGAAATTGTTCGCTAAAGACGGTATGGTAAGCAAGGTAAGCACCGTGCTTACCTTGCCTGTTGGATAATCTGCCCCTGTGCTGCACCCCAAGCTCCAGAGAGTTCTGCCTCACCTGGCCTGTGTCCAGATCTGATTTCTTTCCGTGCGCACTGCAGCCATTTTCAGCTTTCCTGTAAATGTGCGTGTCTCTTGTTCCCCATCCACCACCCACGTTACAGCGGATGCCGGGTCCCAGGTGGTGTCTCCAGAGCCGCCAGCAAGGGGTCGTGTGCAGAGACGTTGCACACGTTTATTGAATGAATGATGGATCCTGCAGCCACTCTGCCTCGAGGGCAGGGCCTTTCTTCCTTCACTCTGTTTCTCAAACCTGCTGCTCCTGATGCAGGCCCTCTGCTTTTCTCCCTAACATTTTACAACAATAACTGAACACTTACTGAAGCCTTGGAGGTAGGTGGTAGTGCCATCCTCCCATCTTACAGATCGAGAGACTGAGGCACACAACAGAGAAGTCACTTGCCGAGGGATGTAGGAATAATAAGCAATAGAGCTGAGAAGGGGCATTGGTGGTTCGGTGGTAGAATTCTCACCTTCCACGCAGGAGACCCGAATTTAATTCCAAACCAGTGTGCCTCATACATAGTCACTACCCATCTGTCAGTGGAGGCTTGTGTGTTGCTACGGCAGTCAACAGGCTTCAGGGGAGCTTCTAGTCTAAGATAGACTAGGAAAAAAAGACCTGGAGATCTATTTTTGAAAATGAGCCAATGAAAGCCCTATAGACCACGTCGATCCAGTCTGAAACCAATCATGGGCATAGCACAGGACTGGGCAGCATTTTGTTCTGCTGTGTGTGGGGTCACAGACCTGGGCTCATCTCTGTCTGGCTGAGCTCTACAGGGCCACCTCTGGTGCTGCTTCCCCTCCTCCTCTTCTCACCTTGCTCCCTCACCAGTCCCGCCCCACTTGCCATGTTCATACCTGTGCCCAGGTGTGTATGTATCTGTGCCATTCACTCATCATTGCTTCCAGCCTGCCTGAGCAAACCAACTTTTTCTCAGGTGCCCACCCCTTCTAGGTGCCCCTGTGTGGTGCACAGGGTTAACATACTCAGCTGCTAATTCAAAGGTTGGGGGTTCAAGTCCACCCAGAGGCACCTTGGAAGGAAGACCTGGTGGTCTACTTCCAACAAAGTAGCCATTGAAAACCCTCAGGAGCACAGTTGTACTCTGACACACGTGGGGGAGCCATGAGTCAGAGTCAACTCCAGAGCAGCTGGTTGCCCATCCCTTCTGCCCTCATCAAACACCGCAGCAAAACTTGCCTTCTTAATTATCCCTGAAGTGTGTGCTTACTTAGTACTCAGCCATTTTCGTTAGTAAATGACTGTTTCCATGGTGGAGTTGAAAGAGCGTGGCTTTCCAATGAGAGGACTCATGACTTATAAAAACCGCTAATCTTTCTGCACTTCAGTTTCCTTACATATAAGGCTGTTGTGAAGATCTCATTTAATGTATAAAATATTTAATAGTCCCTGGGCATGGTAGATCATGAAAATGTTATTTATTAATAAGGTAATCATCTAGTTTGTAGTTTGTAAACCATTTTGCATACTGGTGCCATTTCCCCCTTCAACAGAACAGATATAAGGGTTTAGAGACATAAATGAAATATGATATGTCATCACATCCATGCAGGGAATTTTTTCTCAGTAGGAGCTATTTTTAAGTAGAGCATTTAATTTGAATCTTGTTAAGGTCATCCTAGAAATACTCTGAAGTGCAGTGAAGGTCTTCTGAGTGGAAGGTTCATTACATTTGATTGGGGCAAATACCATGCCTGATAAATATTAATGCATGTCACAGTTGATTTTATAAGAAGTTAATGTCACTTTTGCCTTTTGCAACCTATTTGAAATGAGCTTTAAGACTTTGTTTCTCTAGTTATAAACAAAACGCATTCTACTTATTGTTTATCCAAATCTTTAGATTGGCAACAACAAAAAATTCAACTTGAAAAATATATTTCCCATTGATTAATTCTTCCCTTTTGGTTTTCTATCTCCAGGTCTTTGCACATGTCATTATAATACTTTACTTTGTCTTCTCGAGCCTCCCTTTAAAATCTTCTGTTCAGCTCTTTTACTTCATCATTTCTTCCACTCACTTTAGCTACTCTACATTCAATAGCAAGTTTCAGAGTCTCTTCTGACATCCATTTTGGTCTTTTCTTTCTTTCCTGTGTTTTTAATGACCTCCTGCTTTCTTCATTTATAATGTCCTTGATGTCTTTCCACAACTCATCAGGTCTTCGGTCATTAGTGTTCAACACGTCAAATCTAATCTTGAGATGGGTCTCTAAATTCAGGTGGGATATACACAAGGTTGTACTTTGGCTCTCATGGACTTGCTCTAATTTTCTTCTGCTTCAACTATATACAAGTAATGTGGAATGGTTGTGAAAGGCCATTGACTGAGGATTCTGAGGCCAGCATGCAGTGTGGACTCCCTGGGCACCGTGTCCATTTGGCAGAATTGTGAGAATGATCCCAGGGCGGCAGATGTGCAGAGCCCTGAGCACCTCACTAAGGAGTTTACGCTCACGTGGAACATGTCTAAGCAGATGAGCAACAAGGAGGATTTATTAGGCACTACCATGTGTTGGACATTGGCTGAATGCCTTGATGGTACCAATTTATTTAATCTTAATAGCAACTCTATGATGAAGTACAGCCAGAAAGCTCCTTAGAAGTGAGGGTGGTGAGACTTCATCTCATGTACCTTAGACATGTTGTCAGGAGGGACCAGTCCCTGGAGAAGAACATCATGCTTGGTAAAGTAGAGGGTCATCAAAAAAGAGGAAGACCCTCAGTGGGATGGACTGACACAGTGGCTGCAACAGTGGGCTCCAACATAACAACAATCATGAGGATGGCGCAGGACTGGGCAGTGTTTTGTTCTTTCGTACATAGGGTCACTATGAGTCAGAACTGACTCAGCGGCACCAGATAGCAACAGCAACTATGTGTTGGACATTGGATAAATGTGTTGTTGGTATCAATTTATTTAATCTTAACAGCAACTTTCTGAGGTAGGTAGTTGCTATCCCATTTTACGGATGAGGAAATTGAGTCACGGAACAGTTAAGTGGCTTGGCCGAGGCCACACAGCTAGTGATTGTAGAACCTGGAGTTGAGCCCAATTTGCCTGACTCAAAAGCCCTGTCAGTTAGTGAACTTAGGCAAGTAGTGGTCGGAGAGTGAACAGTGACCCCAGGAAGAGAAAGGAAAAGGTGAAGGGGAGAAACATGTTAATGGAGGTGGACTTGGGAGCTGAGGATAGAGGGGGATAAGGAAGAAGGCAGCTGAATCTCAGGTTTCCAACTTAAGGGATTTGGAGTTGATGATGCAATTGGCATAAGTGGGAGAATGGCGAATAAAGTTCTCTTGTGGAAGAGGAAATGATAGTTATATTCCTAGATACACAAGTTTGTGTTAGAACTATCTACATGGGTGGCGGTTAGTCCCAAAGCCATTAGTCAACAGTTCTTGGTTATATTTCTCCGTAAGCTGGATATTACATACCTGCTGACTCATCGTCCGCCCTGCCTATCATTTTATCCGCAGGGATGTCAAGAACAGTGCGTCTCTATTTATCTATGTGTTTATATATGTTTTATTTAAATCTCTCTTTAAAAAGCTTATAAAAATTAATCTAGTACAATATTTTAAAATGAGTGAAGAAACTGGAGTTAAGGAAACATGAAAGATAAGATGGAACCAAAGTTAAGAATGAAACATAGACTGTAAATAGCAACGTCCTGGCCATGTTCTAGAAGTCTGCACCCGTGACGGAGGCAAGCTGAGTGATTAGGACTGCAGGGAGTTGGACTGGCTGGTTGGGGAGCTGGGTGGTCCACTTTACACACCTTGTTAATCTCTCTGTGTCCCCTTCCCCATCTACACATGAGGAACTACACAAATAGGAACTCCTTCAGAGGAGTTGTCGTGGAGATTATATACATACATCAAACCAAAAACGCCAAAATCATTGCCCTCAAGCGAATTCTGACTCATAGCGACCCTATAGGACAGAGTAGAACTGCCCCATAGGGTTTCCAAGGAGTGGATAGTGGATTCCAACTGCTAACCTTTTGGTTAGCAGCTGATCTCTTAACCACTGCACCACCAGGGTTCCATATACATACGTGTTGTTAGGTGCTGTCGAGTCGGTTCTGACTCATAGCGACCCTGTGTACAACAGAACAAAACACTCCCCGGTCCTGTGCCATCCTCAGGATCATTGTTATGCTTGAGCCCACTGTTGAGCCACTGAGCCCTTGATAGCTATTTGATGGCCATTGTGAGCCACTGTGTCAATCCATCTTGTTGAGGGTCTTCTTCTTTTTCATTGACCCTCTACTTTACAAGCATGATATCCTTCTCCAGGGACTGATCTCTACTGGTAACATGTCCAAAGTATGTGACACGTAGTCTCGCCATCCTTGCTTCTAAAGATCATTCTGGTTGTACTTCTTCCAAGACAGATTTGTTCATTCTTTTGGCAGTCCATGGTATATTCAGTATTCTTCGCTGACACCACAATTCAAAGGCATCAATTCCTCTTTGGTTTTCCTTATTCATAGTCCAGCTTTCATATGCATATGAGGCAATTGAAAACACCACGGCTTGGGTCAGGCGCACCTTAATCTTCAAGGTGACGTCTTTGCTTTTCAACACTTTAAAGAGATCTTTTGCAGCAGATTTACCCAGTGCAGTGCACCATTTGATTTCTTGACTGCTGCTTCCATGGGTGTTGATTGTGGATCCAAGCAAGTAAAATGAAATCCTTGACAACTTCAATCTTTTCTCTGCTTATTGGGATGTTGCTGATTGGTCCAGTGATGAGGATTTTTGTTTTCTTTTGTTGAGGTGTAATCCATACTGAAGGCTGTGGTCTTTGATCTTCATCAGTAAGTGCTTCCAGTCCTCTTCACTTTCAGCAGGCAAGGTTGTATCATCTGCATACACATACATAGAGACAGATAGATAGCTGCCATTGAGTTGATTCTGACTCATGGCGAACTTTGGAATAACAGAACAAAACGTTGCCTGCTCCCGCATCATCCTTATGATTACCAGCATGTTTGAATCCATCATTATGGTTATTGTGTCAATCCATCTTACCAAGAGTCTTCTCCAGTCTCCTCCACCCTCACTGGCCCTCTACTTCACCAACCATGATGTCCTCCTCCAGTGATTGACCCCTCCTGATGATGTGTCCAAAGCAAGTGAGGCAGACGGTGTTCTGTTGTCATCCATAGGGTTTTCACTGGCTAATTTTCAGAAGTACATCACCGGGCCTTTCTTCCTAGTCTGTCTTAGTCTGGAAGCTCAGCTGAAACTTGTCCACCGTGGATGACCCTACTGGTATGTGAAATACCGGTGGCATAGCTTCCGGCATCACAGCAATATGCAAACTACCACGGTACGACAAACTGACAGATGTGTGGTGGTAGAAAATACATTCATACATACATGTCTACGTATATACATACATTATTACTATTGTTTTGAAATTTCCAGCAGCCAAAACAAGTACGATGCTTCAGTGTTGCTCGGATAAAATCAGATCATTTGCTCATTAATATATTTGAAAACCAGTTTGGGTCAGGATGGAGTTGGACCCTCCACAGGCCTGGAACCCAAACCCTGACAAACAGGTCCCCATAAAGGTGAGGACACCTCTGTAGTGAGCAGTGAGCTCAGTTCCAACCGTGTGGTGATTTTTTTTTAAATGGTGGAGGCTGGGGGTTCCCAGACACCCCTTAAAGTATAATATAGTAATGCATATTTTAATAAAATAGGCTCCGTGCTACCTGCCCGTTTTTTGTGGTCAGGTGGAGAACAGCAGGAGTCCAGCTAAATCTAAGTTCAGTGAATCGAGAGGCGCCATGGACGCCGGCTCTCCGCAGTATCATTTTTGCCTGAGGTTGGTAAACCGGGGAGGTTGTGAGTTCAAGTCCTGCTCTCCGACAGATACTGAACTCAGGTGTCCGCAGCCACCAAGTGAGGACAGATGTGCACACTGTGCAGGCCGCTTCCCCAGGAGAGGGTGGTCCCCTATGGAGAACCGGGGAGTCTGTCCCAATCTCCTGACCTTGACGGAAGAGAGAGAGGGGTCTCGGGGCAGGAGGACAAGACGTGCCTTAGACAGCAATGCCGAGTCCCCTTCCAGGTCAGCAAAACAGGATTTGAACATCAGATGTGTTCCAGTGTAGACACAGAGCCGGGCACACAGCAGGTGCTCCATAAATACTTGACAGATGAAAGAAAGAAAGGAGAAAAGAGGGGGGAGAACAGGAGAGGAAGGTCCTATTAATTTTAGCCTAAAAAATCACGTCAGTTGTTACCAGACAGCCACATGGCCATGGAATAACCTCAAGAAGCATGCACCTACGTTAAGTGAGCTTCCTAGCTGGCGGGACCTCCAAAGCAAACAGCTTGCGCACTGCGCTCTGCATAACCAGATGAGTCATCTTGATGTGTAGTTGGAAGTCGGTTGAAGATCTGGAGATACCTAAGGGATTACCTGGGTCTTGCTGTGTAGTTGGAAGTCAGCTGAATATTTGGAGATACCTAAGGGATTATTAAGGAGCCCTGGTTGCGCAGTGGTTAAGCGCTCGGCTGCTAACCAAAAAAGGTTGGCAGTTCAAACCCAGCAGCAGCTCAGCAGGAGAAAGATGTGACAGCCTGCTTTCGAAAAGATTTGCATCCTTGGATCCCCTATGGAACGGTTCTACTCTGTCCTATAGGGTTGCTATGAGTTGGAATTGGCTGGACGGCAATGCGCTTTGTTTTTTTGTTTTTAAGGGATTATTTGGGTCTTGCTGTGTAGCTGAAAGTCAGTGGAATATCTGGCGATACCTAAGGGATTATTTGGGTCGTGGGAGAGATGGCCGTTTGGTGCAGCCATCAAATAGCTATGAAAGGCTCAGTTATAAGGACTTTGTGAATTGACTTGGCTTCTTCTGGGGACTGACCATCACTTTTTCCAGGGTTTACTAAGCCCAAATCAGTTATTGACCTTGGATTGAAACCCACTCCCAGGACGCAATCTCATCCTTTATCACTGAGGCCACAGAAGCCTCCAGAGGGGAGCCCCTTTGCGTCACCTCGATTCAGGAAAATGCAAACCGTCTCTCCGGTGGCAGATATGCCTCCCTCCTAGGACAGAGCAGTGTTTAGACCCAGATTCTCTTGTGGATTTCACAGCGCGGGCTTCCTGTTAAAAAGTGAGACGTTATCCAGCTGACTGCACACCCCTCCAAGTCCTGTTTTCCCCCCAAATCATAAGACTGGAAATACTCGTGAGCGCTGAGAGAAAAGAGCAAGTGGACTTGGAGAAGGGCCTTTGCATTCAGCCAGAGGCCGCCGACAGTCCGCTCCGCGTTTCTCATTTTTAAATGGTCTGGTTTTTCTCCTCAATTTTATGTTGAGGATTTAAGGCAGCAGTACTGTTTCATTCATCTTTTTCTCAAGGGATAAAATTCACCTAAAGCAAGGAAGAAATCTTTCTTTCTTGACCCGAAATTTAATCCCTCATCTCTATTCATATTTATATTATTAGTACAGGGCGTCTCAAACACACAGGAGCCATTCTGTCCCCCCGGGGGCGTTGGCAGTGTCTGGAGGCATTTCTGGGTGGGGGGATGCTGCTGCCACCTACAGGGTGCAGACCAGGGCTGCCACTAACATCCTACCCCCCGTCCCCCCAGAGAATGATGCAGCCCTGGGCTGGGACCCTGCCTTAGTGCTGTGACTCTCTGACTCTCTCTGTCCTCATGAGAAGACTGGGTGCGCTACTGGAATAACGCCCGGTCGTTTTACCTTCCCTTTATCTGCTGCTTTGGCTTCTTCATTTCCCAGTCATCCTGAGTGTGTGGTTTAGATCCCCCATCCCCCTTTTCCGTGTCAGCCCTCAGAGGTGGTTTTCATCCTCACCCTCCTTGGAGAACCCTCCCTGGGCTCACCAGTTGCCTCCTATCTGCCGAGTCCCAGCCCTTTCTCAGCTCTGGTTGAGCTCCTCTGGGGCCCAGTGAGATTTAATCAGCGTCCCAGAAGTCATTGCTTGGGTCTGTTCTGGAACTCCTTCCCAGTCCTCCTTCCTGACTCCCCTTCCTTGGCCCGTTGCCCACTGGCCGCACTCCCCCGGTCCTCCTTACTGACTCCCCTTCCTTGGC
>NW_004444008.1:3695062-3721068 GCF_000243295.1 Trichechus manatus latirostris | reverse complement strand
CTCCCCCGGTCCTCCTTACTGACTCCCCTTCCTTGGCCCGTTGCCCACTGGCGGCACTCCCCCGGTCCTCCTTACTGACTCCCCTTCCTTGGCGCTTCCTTGGCGCGTTGCCCGCTGGCCGCGCTCCCTGGGGCTTAGCCGTCACCTACCTCAGTGGACACCGTGGTGTCCTTCCTGGGAGATGATGCCCAAACAAGCATCAGACAGCTTGATCTCCACCAGACCCTGAAAACTCACTTCCTGCGTTCCTCTGAGCCATTTCCTCTGGGTTACCCAGCTGTTAGCCTAAGTGTTGGCTAGTTAGTGGGTCGGTTAGTTAACTAGTTGCCATTGAGTCAGCTGACTCATGGAGATGGCATGGACAACCGAACGTTGCCGGGCCCTGTGCCGTCTTCACTGTCCTTGGTGTGCTTGCGTCCATTGTCGCGGCCACTGTGTATTCTGAGCGCTTTCCAGTGTTGGGCAGCCCTGGTGGCCCCGTGCTTAAGAGCTCGGCTGCTAACCAAAGGGTCAGCCGTTTGAATCCGCCAGCTGCTCCTTGGAAACCCTGTGGGGCGGTTCTACTCTGTCCTGTTGGGTGGCTATGGGTCAGAATCAACTCGTCTGCAAGGGGTTTGGTTTGGGTTCTGACCTCGGGGGCTCACTTTCAGCAGTATGTCGGACCATATCCCACGATCCATGGGGTTTCCACTGCCTGGTTTTCAGAAGTCGGTGGCTCACCAGGCGTACACCTAAGTACAGTCACCCAGTGACCTGGCACTCATTCAGTGCTTCCCCGCGCAGACACTGTTACATTGTGGAGACGTGCAGATGACTCAGGCACAGTCACCACCCTTTGGAGCTCACAAACCAGTGAGACTTTGAAAGAAACACAGAACTGATGTCGCTGCCAAGACAGACATTGATTCTGGCAACAAGAGACGCGGGCAGGTGGGCTCGTCGCCCCCCCCGCACCCCGGCCGGGCCGGGATTGTAGGCCCGGCAAGCGTGGCAGGCCAAGCAGTCACCAGCCTTGGCGGTGCACCTGGCCGTTACAGGCTGGGGAGGCACCAACCTTCAGAATGTGGAAATGAATGCATTTTATAAACTGCACACATACACTAATAGGGAATCCATTTTTAAAACATAACCAGAAATAGAAACTTGGAAGGGACCAACTCCAAAGTAACCATAAATATAACAGGGGATCTAAATTAATGGTAAATATGACCAGAAATAGAAACTTCAAAGGGACCAACTCCAAAGTAACCATAAATATAACAGGGGATCTCAATTAATGCTAAATATGAATTTAAAAAAAAACCCTGATGCTGTCGAGTCAATTCCTACTCATAGTGACTCTATAGGACAGAGTGGAACTGCCCCCACAGGGTTTCCAAGGAGTAGCTGGTAGATTCGAACTGCTGACCTCTTGGTTAGCAGCAGCTGAGTTCTTAACCACGGCACCACCAGGGCTCCGAATATGAATTAGGAATAGTAAACATTACATAAGTTAACAGTAGCTATAAACAGGAGTTCTCACCCTCTCCATGGGAAGTCTTTGCTTCTTCCTCCCTCCCAGCTCCATACCTGCTGTAATGCCCTTGTCTTCTGGAATTCTCCAGACACAGGAGGGTGTGGTCTTACCAGAACCAGGGGAGCTGTGGCTTCCTCAGTCAGGGAACCAACCCACCCAACCCTGGTGTCAGTGGCATTTCTACACAGAATAGCACCTATGACATCTGTTTTAAATTGCCGAATGCTGTCTCACGGCTGGAAACTGGAATGGCCAATAGGAACCGCTCATTGGCACACACCCCCAGGTGGCACCTGGGCATGTACCATACCTGCTGTACCCTAGATTACCTCTGCCTGGCACAACATGGGGAGGGGACCTCTCTCGTCTGCCCTCTGGGCGTCCACCATCTGTCTAACTGGTCAACCCCGATGGCAGCCTCCCGGAGCCAGGCCCGCAGAGAAGGAACAGATGTGGAGGGGCACACGGAGAGTAAGGAGCCGGCCCCTCCTCACAGCCGGCTCTGGTCGGCGGTTTCTGGGCTATGCTTGGTCGGCTGTGGCCCATAGTCCATGGGATGTTTTTAGCTTGAAGATGTCTGAGACTCAGCCAGTGTTCCCTAGTGTCTCCTCTGGCTGCACCAAAAAGAATTTGTGTCCAAGACTCCATTGAGATGGGATCTGGTTGTGTGTTGTAGAGTCGATTCCAACTTGTAGCGGCCCCATGTGACAGAGCAGAACTGCCCCATAGGGTTTCCTTGGCTGTAATCTTTATGGGAGCAGATCTCCAGGTCTTTCTCCCACAGAACCAATGGGTGGGTTCAAACTGCCAGCCTTCCGGTTAGCAGCCGAGCCCTTAACCATTGTGCCACCAGGGCCCTGAGATGACATGTGAGTTCCTGCAAAGTCTCTGCAGTGCACGCGCGCGCGACGTCATCTTGGCGCGTCCCTTCTGCCCGGGGCGTGTGTGGGGGTGCACGGGTCTGTGGAGCCCTAACGCCCTGTGTGTGCACTGCAGGAGCCCGAGAGGCAGTACCTGCACATCGGCACCATGGTGGAGTTTGCCTTCGCGCTGGTGGTGAAGCTGGAGGCCATCAACAAACACTCCTTCAACGACTTCAAGCTGCGAGTGGGTACGCTGTGCGGTGGCGGATCCAGCTGGGGCGTGGCCCGGGGAGTGAGGGTGTGGGGATGTCTGATCCTCCAGGGGATGATGGGGTGGAACCATTACAAGTGCTGTCTGGGGCGCCAGGACTGGGTTGCAGCTGCCAGCCCCTGGAGCACTTTTGCACAAGCTAAGAAAAGATATCCCCTATTCCTTCGGGCGGGAGCCCTGGTGGTGCAGTGGTTAAGAGCTCAGTTGCTAACCAAAAGGTTGGCAGTTTGAATCCACCAGCCACTCCTTGGAAACCCTATGGGGCAGGTCTACTCTGTCCTCTAGGGTCACTATGAGTCAGAATCGACTCGACGGCAGTGGATTTTGGTTTCTGGTATCCCCTTTGGTTGGATGCAAGGAGTCCTGGTGGTGCAGTGGTTCAGAGTGCTCAGCTGCTAACCAGAAGGTGGGTGGTTGGAACCCACCAGCCACTCCATAGGAGAGATCTGCTCCCTTAAGGATTACAGCCTTGGAAGCCCGAGGGGGGCAGTTCTACCCTGTCCTGTAGGGTCACTATGAGCCGGAATCCACTCACTAGCAAGGGGTCAGTTGGACGCAGGCAACAGGCACCAGTCTGGCAAGTAGAGCCAGCGCTGGACCTCAGTCCCCCGCCCCTGTCCAGCCCGGGTCCCGTCTGTGAGGCACAGCCTGCCCAGCCCGAAGCGGCCCTGCAGAGCCAGTGACTGTAACTCCTCGTCAGACAGCCGCTCGATCATTCCACGGACCACTGCCAACGGGACTAGGGCCCGCAGCTGTCAGGGAGGGAGAGATGTGAAGGAGAAATGTGCATCTTGGAATTGTTGGAATGCAGTCACACTTCTGGGTCACGACCTACAAGATCACCAGACATGTGTCTGAGTCCGAATCTGAGAGAAAAATCCAGCTTTCTATAAGAGAAAAAAAAAAACTTTGTTGAAAAAATAGAGTTCCTGACTTCTAGTAAGTTCTGCACTTACTTTCAGTTGGATCTGTAGCGTGTGCTTGGAGTCCCTGGGTGGTGTAAACAGCGTACGAGCTTGGCTTCTAACAGAAAGGTTGGAGATTCGAATCCACCCAGAGGCTCCTCAGAAGAAAGACCTGGGGATCTACTTCTGAAAAATCAGCCGTTGAAAACCCTCTGGAACACAGTTCTACTCTGACACACATGGATGGGGTCTCCAAGAGACAGAGTTGACCTCCGACGGCAACTGGTTTGGTTTTGGTTTTATGATTACTTTGCTTTTACAAATTTGTATCCAAAAAAAAAATGTCTTTTAAAGCATTGAGTTAGCCTGCAGCTAACTGGGCAGCCAGCTACCAGATCCAACGTGGGCGGTCCCGTGGCAAGACCTACGCCGCCTCTGACCCCAGAGCTTCGGCGGGGCTCAAGCATCTCCTTTATTCTCTGGACAGCTTGGAAATGGGCTTCACAGACTTTCATACTATCCCCTACACCCCTTATTTTTTACATTTATTTCGTGGCAGAATGACCACATCTCTAAACATATAGGGGCCAAGACAGTACTGCCATTCCCTCGTGGGAACGAGACTATCCTTGTCAGTCAGCTTTGCTACATCCAAAGACGTTTTCTTGCTCTAAACTCTAATGATGCTTTCCAGATTAACGTGAGCATTTGAGTAGAGCTCCTTCAATACAGATTGATGCCTGCTTCACACTGATTATTGATTAACTAATTATCAGCTACACCCGACCCACCTATGGGTCCTGTTAGACTCCCAGGCAGGCCTGACCGGACCTTCTGCTGGCCTGGGCTTTCCTGTCCCCCAGAGCTCAGCCTCTTCAGGGGGCAGCATCCGTGCTGGGCCTGGAGCGCGGCACCCTCCAGTGGCCGTTCCCAGGTAGGAACTCGGAAGAGGGGTTCTGCCAACACGCCTGCCCTCTTGTCTGCACATCAGGGTGGAAACCCAGCCGGCTAATCGGAACCACAAGGCGTGCACGCCCACACTAAGTAGAGATTGCCCATCGCCAGCAGTACACAGTGCGGGGGCCCCCTGCCCCACCCCAGCTGCTGACCCAGTTAGAGTCACAGAGACCGCTGGAGGGGCTGGAATCACCAGCCTGCGTCCCACTGACTCCTGGTGCTGGGAACCCAGAGACAGAGCTGGAGGTGTGTGGGCGCCAAAGGACAACAGGTTTCTCAGCTCTGGCACGCCTTGGGAGATTTTATGGAGCAGTGTTTGTACTGCAGTTCCTGGCCTGACTTCCCATGGCTAACGGGGAGCTTTGTCTGAGACCCGTAGCGGACGGTAGAGCATGAGGCAGATAACAGTGGGGGTGATTGTCTCAGAAACGCCCACAGCAATCCACACACTTTGACTAATGCGGTCAGGTGTATCCTGGATTCGGGAGACGATACGGCAGGAATAATCACTGTCTCTCCATATCCCTGCTTCTGGCTCTGCGCCCCCCAAGCCCCACCCCCCAGAGCATACATTACCAATGACAGTTTTTTGGTTGCTGTGACTAAGAGGAAGGGCAGGGTGGAGCCATCACTGTCCCCTCCCCGTTAGCCATGCCTGGGCTCCTGATGGTCTGAGGAGGTAACCTACGGTGCCACGTGCCCCAGGTTTCCACGAAACCATCGGAAGCCCCGTCTCGTGTCCAGGGCTTTCTTTGGCGACCTTCCGGCTAAGTCTCCTTGGAGAATCACAGCTCCTGAGGCAGCTCACACGCTACAGGGTTCATTTCTCCTCCTCTGGTGAACGCACAGCGGAAAAGCCCAGCTTCCAGAGGGCCAAGAACCCACGTGGCAGAAGCTGGCCTGGAGTCCCTCTATGTGTCACTGTCCCTCACTAAGTGGGGCTAGCCTGCCCTCCTCTGGGCTCTCCAGCACCCTAGCATCACCTCAAAATGCAGGTCTTCAAGGACCCCCCTGACTCCATGTCTGCTTCAGGGACCCCCTCCAGACTCCATGTCTGCTTCAAGGACCCCCTCTAGACTCCATGTCTGCTTCAGGGAACCCCCAACTCCATCTCTGCTTCAGGGAACTCCCAACTCCATGTCTGCTTCAAGGACCCCCTCTAGACTCCATGTCTGCTTCAGGGACCCCCCTCCAGACTCCATGTCTGCTTCAGGGACCCCCCTCCAGACTCCATGTCTGCTTCAGGGATCCCCCTCTAGACTCCCATGTCTGCTTCAGGGACCCCCCTCCAGACTCCATGTCTGCTTCAGGGATCCCCCTCTAGACTCCATGTCTGCTTCAGGGACCCCCTCTAGACTCCATGTCTGCTTCAGGGACCCCCCTCCAGACTCCGTGTCTGCTTCAGGGACCCCCCTCTCACCTCCACTTCTGCCTTCTTGTCTTTTCCCAGTTGTGTATTTTTAGGTGACTCTCCTTTCCCCATGAGAATGTTTTCCCAAAGTTCGTATCCCATCAAAGACTCTCTTGCACACAGTGAAAGAATTTCTTACTGCTGACCTCTGAGGGCTCCTACACTGGCCACAGTGCAAATCGGGGCGGGGGGGCCTTTTGGAAAGTGGTTTAGTGACGGAATCGAAACCACTAACCTGCTTTTCTTGGATTCATTAAATTTGTCAGTGGGGTGTTGTCACACACCACATCCCTAACCATGGAAGGGGAAGGCATGGGACACGGAAGGCATTATGAGCAGGACCGTGGGGCCAATTGCATGGCTTTGCATTCTTCCTCTGCCACCTACGAGCGCATGTCCATGCCATTCCTCTTCTTTCTCATCTGAGAAATGGAGGTGATGATGACAATGCCACCTCCTAGAGTCCTTGTGAGAACTGAAAGGGTTTATGCAGGTAGAGCACTTAGAATACTGCCCGGCAGATAGAAGATGCTGCCCGAGTGTTGGCTCAGTCAGGAAGGGTGTGCGTCAGGGTCGTATCCTTTCACCATACTTATTCAACCTGTATGCTGAGCAGATAATCCGAGAAGCTGGACTATATGAAGAAGAACGTGGCATCAGGATTGGAGGAAGACTCGTTAACAACCTGCGTTATGCAGATGACACAACCTTGCTTGCTGAAAGTGAGGAGGACTTGAAGCACTTACTGATGAAGTTCAAAGACCACAGCCTTTATTATGGCTTGTACCTCAACATAAAGAAAACAAAAATCCTCAAAACTGGACCAATAAGCAACATCATGATAAGTGGACAAAAGATTGAAGCTGTCAAGGATTTCATTTTACTTGGATCCACAGTCAACGCCCATGGAAGCAGCAGTCAAGAAATCAAATGACATATTGCATTGGGCAAATCTGCTGCAAAAGATCTCTGTAAAGTGTTAAAAAGCAAAGATGTCACTTTGAAGACTAAGGTGTGCCTGACTCAAGCCATGGTATTTTCAATCACCTCATATGCATATGAAAGCCGGGAATAAGGAAGACCAAAGAAGAATTGATGCGTTTGAATTATGGTGCCGGCAAAGAATATTGAATATACCATGGACTGCCAGAAGAATGCACAAATCCTTCTTGGAAGAAGTAGAGCAAGAAAGCTCCTAAGAAGTGAGGATGGGGAGACTTTGTCTCACTTACTTTGGAAATGCTATCAGGAGGGACTAGTCCCTGGAGAAGGAAATCACGCCTGGTAAAGTAAAACCAAAAAAAATAAACCCACTGCTGTCAAGTCGATTCTGACTGATAGCGACCCCATAAGGTTTCCAGGGCTGTAAATATCTAAGGAAGCAGACTGCTACCTCTTTCTCCAGCAGAGCCACTGGTGGTTTCAAACCACCAACCTTTCAGATTAGCAGTCAATCACTTTAACCACTGTGTCACCAGGGCTCCTTAAAATAAAGGATCAGCAAAAAAGAGGAAGACCCTCAACGAGATGGACTGACACAGTGGCTGCAACAATGGGCTCAAGCATAACAACAATCGTGAGGATGGCGCAGGACCGGGCAGTGTTTCGTTCTGTTGTACATGGGGTTGCTACAAGTAGGAACCCCCTCAACAACACCTAACAACAACAACAACAAAACATTGTAATATTTTTGAGATGATAAAGTTACAGGAATAAGAATTCCATGAATTTGGCAAATGTTTGTGTAAAATAATAATTCACAAAAGGAGTCTTAGACTTTAACTACCTATATGGGTTAAATTGACAACAGCGACTTGAAAGGTTAGATAGGAAGCTTAGGGGGCAGTGAGTTTGTTAACGGGGGAAGAACAAGTCAGAGAAGGAAGGTGAGAATTGTTGCACAGGTTGAAGAATGGAATTAGTGTCACTGAATTGTAAGTGCAGAAATGGTTGAATTGTTGTATATTCTCAACAACAACAAAATAATTATAAAAAGAAATGCCATAAATAAATTAGTAAATAAACACTTGGTTTAAAATGGTTGCTGTGAGCTCATCTTGTTAACCAGATTGTGATGTGTCACAGGTATTAACCACGGGCCTGTAATCGCTGGTGTAATTGGCGCTCAGAAACCGCAGTATGATATCTGGGGCAACACCGTCAATGTGGCCAGTCGGATGGACAGCACAGGAGTCCTGGATAAGATACAGGTAAGGTGGTCTGTCCTGCCATGAACCCCTGCTCCCCCTCGCGGAAGCCCTAAACAAGCACAATGATGATAATAATGATAGCAGCCTAGTAAAACAAAAAGAAGAAAGCAAACCGAAGTCTACTTGATGTTTAGTCACATCTTTATGATGGGGGAAATGCTAACTAGTCTCTGGTTTGACTAGTTTCAGATAAGAACTGGAAGAATATGGAAAGAGTCCAGAAACTCGGGTTATAAATATTTTCTCGTGGTCCAGGCTCTCAGGGGAGGTCGGAGTAGAGTTCTGTAGGCATCTGGCTTGTGACCTTCCACAGGGAACACACGTCTTTTGGAGCCTTTGAGGTGAATCTAGCATTGCCAGGAAGAGAGGGAGAGCCAGCTCTGCTAGCGAGATCCCGCTCAGGCGATGCTCTCCACACACCCCCTCTCCTGCCACCTTCACTCTCACCGGAGACTGAGGTGGGGTCCTTCTGAGTGTGGGCTGGAGACCACCCAGCTTCCCACCCTTGAGAGCGGTGGTCTGCCATCTTGGTCACCTAGTCAGCCATGTCCAATGGCAGCCAGCCTCTGAGGCTGTCTGCATGAGATCGCTGCCCAGTCTCAATGCCCAGGGCCACTCCAGCAATCCTGGACAACCCAGACCCTTCTATTTGGGGGGTGAGGGGGCGAGAGGCATGCCCATACCAAGAGCACACTTTCCAACCCACAGGCGAACTGATGCCGCATCTCACACCGGGTTGCCCTGAAGCTGGACGGGAATTTTTCGTATGCTTTACAGCTCAGTTTGTTTTCAAAAACACAGGCTAAACACCAAAAGCAATTTAAGGGAGGCTGGTCAAGGAACGTTTTCTCTCCTGGAGATCGTAAATCCCCCACAGGTGAACGTGGAAAAATGAGTTTACACTCAGCTGGGCCGCTCAGAGGGTATTGGCCTCGCAAAGCTTCCTGTGATTTAGTGCAGATCAGCCGCTGGACCGGCTCGGTGCGCTCGGATCCCGGGGAGGGAATGCGAGGGCCTCTGCCTGTCGGAGATGACTGACGTGTGTAGCTCGGCAGCTGGTAGGTTCGGGAGGAGAAAGGTGTGCTCTCTGTCCCGAGGGCGTAGCTCCCTCCAGCTCCAGCAGCCTCTCCGTTTCCATTTCTGTGCAGAAACAGTAGTGCGATGCCAGAAAAAATAAAACAGGAGGCTAAGACCACTAACAGCTTCTCCGGAGCCCGAGGAAGAGTCTTTTTATTAGAGAGCATGACACTCCCGGCCTGCTATCCAGCCGCGGGGCCCGAAGTCGCCACAGAAAGCCCCCTGCGCATCCCAGCCAGGCCCAGACAGGAGGGCCACCGCTGGTGCCGCTCCAGGCAGACAGCCGCCTCCTCGCATCCATGGTAGTTGTGGTGCCAATCGGCTTGCCGGTTTGGTGTTACAAACACCGGTGGATGGTTCCGCAGTGCCGGCACGCTCCTCAGAGTCCGTGAGCGCCTCAACTGCAAAATCGATTTCAAACCAGTTGCTGTGAAGTCGATTCCGATTCATGACGACCCCACGTGTGCCGAGTAGAACTGTGCTCTATAGTGTGGTCAAGGCTGTGACCTTTCAGGAGCAGATCACCAGGCCTTTCTTCCAAGGTACCTCCAACCTTTCAGTTAGTAAAGTGCTATAATCGTTCACACCACTCAGGGACTTCGCAACATCAACCTCAAAGACGCCAAAAGATGTTTGTTCTCCGTGGGGAAGGCGGAACTCTAACTGCCCCCGAGAACTCGGGCCACGAGAAAACACGTATTCATAATGCAGGTTTCCCGACTCTCTTCACATTCTTGGGCCCAAAGCCCTTCGGTGCTGCTGGCTTTACCCTCCAGCTACACCAGTCCTCCGTCTGGGACCAGCCAGGGAGAGCAGGTCACGAGCATCTGGCACCTGAGCCCTCACCTCCTTGACGTTTTCCTTCCTGCTCTGGGTGGCACAGTTAACGCACTCGCCCATGTGGGCCTCCGGAGGGAGAGCATAGCACGAACTTAGTTCTCAGCAGGGCAGTGCTTCTCCTAGGAATCAGAAGGAATCCCCGGGTGGTGCAAATGGTGAACGCAATCAGTACTGCTAACAAGAGGGCTGGACGTTCAAGTCCACCAGAGGCCCCTTGGAAGAAAGGCTTGGCAATCTCCTTCTGAAAAAGCAGCCATTGAAAACCCTGTGGAGCAGCACAGTTCTGCTCTGACACACATGGGGTTGCCATGAGTCGGAGTCTACTCGATGGGACCTGGTTTTGTTTTGTTTTTTATTAATGGCATTTGTTTATTTGCATGGATAATGAGATTCATGATCATTTGTAACATCATCCACCAACCCACCACTCCAGCTGATCTTCATACACCTTCATTTCTCCAGAGTTCGCTCTGGTTCTCTCACGTGTGCATACATATTCTTCACGGGGTGAAATCATTGGGAAGATCCAGGCTTTGTTCTGTTTTCTGTGGGTGAAGTGACTGGACGTTATTCCCTTACCTCACCTGTATGCTGATCATGATAGCTCTGTGGCTCACCTAACCCTGGAGATCACTCAGCTTCAGCTCTTCGGCACTATCGCAACACGGAATTGAGCTCTGAGTTGTTGTGCTTAAAAAGCTTGTCTTTCTGTGGTTTATTCCCTCTTCAGCTAACTCCTCAGAAGTGGAATCACTGGGTCAAAACACATGAGCATTTTTTGGCCCTCTGCCCTTGAACTCAGATGGCTTATTCAGAGGGGTTGTATTAGTATACATGTTGCTCTTGTTGTTGGCAGCCATTGAGTTGGCCCCCGACTCATGGTGACCCCCATGTACAATGGAATGAAACACTGCCCAGTCCTGCACCATCCCCATGATCAGTTGCAGATCAGACCATTGTGATCAATAGGGTTTTCTTTGGCTGATTTTTCTGAAGTAGATTGCCAGGCCTTTCTTCCTAGTTCATCTTAGTCTGGAAGCTCCATGAAACCTCTTCAGCATCTTAGCAACGTGCAAGCCTCCACAGACAGATGGGTGGCGGCTGCACATGAGGTGCCTCAGCCGGGAATTGAACCAGGGTCTCCTGCATGGAAGCCGAGAATTCTGTCCCTGAACCTCCACTGCCATCTGTGAACTTACCTACTAAACGCCTTTTCATTTTTTAATGTGGCTTTCAGGTGACCGAGGAAACGAGCCTCGTCCTCCAGACCCTGGGGTACACCTGCTCCTGTCGAGGGATAATCAACGTGAAAGGCAAAGGGGAGCTGAAGACGTACTTTGTGAACACGGAGATGTCCCGATCTCTCTCCCAGAGCAACGTGGCGTCCTGAAGAGCCACATCCGCCGGCGTGAGGAGACTGTTTCCGGGGAGGTACTTGCACTTTCAGACTGTAACTCTTGCCGTCGTCCTTGATGTCCGTGCTCCGTGTGCCCCACGGAGCGCTTGCAGACTTGTTTCTGTGACCCAGTGGCATACCGTTTGGTGTCTGATGTGTGCCAAGACCGCCTGCCACTCGCACTGTGCTTACTCCTGAGCGGAAGGAAGAGGAGCGCGCTAAAGGAGGGATGCTTTCAGAGACCGCATGAAGACGGTCGAGGTGAAACAAACAAAAATTCTTAAGGCAATAAAACTAGAGGGTGTATATTATCTTCTGGTGCATGTTATTTTCTGAAAAATATGGTAGCTCGCCAATGCATCTGCTAGTCTGATGTTAAAACACACCGTATTTGTGAATAAGTTGATTCCATCTCCCCATTTGGAGTGTGCTGTGTTCCTCAACGTGTCTCGTTGCCAGCAGCTGTCCACGGCACTGCTGGCTCTGTGGCTCTCGTCACCCCGCTCCGCCGTGTCTCACGCCAGCAGCACACCGCCATCGTCACCACAATTAGTGCTCACCCCATAGGACCGGTTTTGTACCAAACGCGTCCGACGTTTCGATGCCATTGTCATTAAAAGTTTTATGTACTTTGGTTCACAGCGTCTGTATCTTTTTGTTGTTGTTGTCTCCTTTCTTCTTTCTCCCGCGGTCTGCTCCAGAGTCAAGCTTTGTTTTCCCTTCTTCCCTTTTGAGACATGACTGGTAGTTGTTTCAGAAGAACTCTGTGGAAGCCTGTGTTGGGGTGTCCTTGAATAACTCCGATCCAGACAAAGTTTGTGATCCAGACAATTGAGAATGCAACACTCTCGAAAGAAAGAAAGCATGCTCGATGTACTTGGAGGTCTGGTTTTAATTCTGGTATCTCTAGAGACTTCATCTCATGTACTTTGGACATGTTATCAGGAGGGACCAGTCCCTGGAGAAGGACATCATGCTTGGTAAAGTAGAGGGTCAGCGAAGAAGAGGAAGACCCTCAATGAGATGGATTGACACAGTGGCTGCAAGAATGGGCTCAAGCAGAACAACGATTCTGAGGATGCTGCAGGACCGGGCAGTGTTTAGTTCTGTTGTACGTAGGGTTGCTATGAGTCAGAACCAACTCAATGGCACCTAACAACAACAACAGCAGAGAACATTTTCCGGGAAAAAATATTTTAGTAGTAAAAAGATTCTCTGCTACCAAGGGTACCCCTCTGCCCAGCAGTACAGGTATAGTGTGACAGAGCCATCACACACGGACTGTGTGCAAATAATTTGGAACTGACTGTGCAAATCAGTAAGCACATAGTCTGAACTAACCCATACAACCTACTATGTCTGAAGAGGCTTAAGCAGGCACAGAGCCAAAGTTTATGCAGTTTCAGTGAAAGAAAACTCAGAAAATTATGTTTGTGTAAATCCAGCTCTAAGTTGTTGAGTTTTTTTTTTTTTTTTTTTTTAACATAAAGAGGTCAATCTTTGCTGAAGATGGACAATATAGCAATCATGAGCAATCTAATGTTTAAAAACAAAGCTGCAGATACAGGCTTTATCAGTCACCTTGCTTTCTCTTTGTAGCTTTTTGGTGAAATGAGTTCCTTTATGTGGCCTTATGCCTTGGTTCTTTGGAAAAACAGCTTGAGAGATTTTTCCCCTAAACCCTGAGGACTTACCTGTGCCCTAGTCTTCTACTCCAGAGGGTTACTTTTGTCAGGTTGATTGGCATTTCCTGTAATAAGCTATAAACAACTTGATCGTTTGCTACTTTTTGTCTGGTCCTGGGCTGCAGCCTGCCTGGGATTGGTATGCACTTTGCCAGGATTGGTTAATATACTATGCAGATGAGGGGAGTTATAGCCTACTATGCAACTAGAGTGTCTGTGACCTTCCGAGAGGGGATTGGTCAGTTTGTGGCCCTTGTGAGAGGGCCTTGCCTTGAAATTGTCAAGGAGTTTGTGTATTTAAGCAGCCTACCCCACAGAGGTTTTTCAGACAGGAAGAAGCAGAAGGAAGAAAGAAGAGAGAAGCAGCAGAGAGAGAAAGGAGGCAAGGAACCTCCTAAAAGAGCTATAGCATGATCAAGGGCTGTTACACTGAAAACAGAGGGAGGCCTGGAAGGGGCCCAGTGGCAGAGCCAGCAGTGACAGACAGCAGGACCAAGAGGAGCCCATCCTCAGGGTGCTGAGAGAAGGCCTACATGGTTGAGATGAGCTGTGACAGCTGACCTGAACTGAAGAAGGGAGACTTTGTCTACATGCTTCCTGATCCTGATCCTGAGTTGTACCCTGTCCCTTAATAAGCCACTTAACTGTAAGTACAGCACGTGAGTTCTGTGAGATGTTGCAGCAAATTGACAAACCTAAACGGGAGGAAAGAGTGCTGAGGGGAGGGAGAGTGGCCAGTTTCAGAGATGGAGTGGTTCAGCAGCTTAGAGAATGTGGAGGTCTGGGATATATTTGACTTCCGCCTCATTAGCTCATGGCATACGTGGGCAGATGAAGCAGCTGACTTGTTAGGAAGCAGTTCGTGGTGAGAACTCACTCGGAGGTGCTGGTGGTGGTGGTGGTAATGATGTGGTGGCAATGATGGTCGTGGTGGAGGAGATGGTGGTGGTGATGACGTGATGGTGGAGGTGGTGATGGTGATGATGGTGGTGATGGTGATGATGGTCGTGGTAGAGGACATGGTGATGGTGATTACAGTGGTGGTGATGGTGGAGGTGGTGGGGATGGTGATGATGATGGTGGAGGTGGTCGTGATGGTGATGACGGTGGAGGTGGTCGTGATGGTGATGACGGTGGAGGTGGTGGTGATGGTGATGACTGGTGGTGGTGGTGGTGATGATGGTCATGGTGGAGAACATGGTGATGGTGATGACGGTGGTGGTGGTGGAGGAGATGGTGGTGGTGATGATGATGATGGTGGAGGTGGTGGTGGTGGTGATGTGGTGATGGTGGTGGTGGTGATGCCAGTGGTGGTGGAGGAGATGGTGATAGTAGTAACGACAGTGGTGGAGTTGGTGGTGGTTATGATGACGGTGGTGGCGGTGGTTGTGATGACGGTGATGGTGGTGAGGGAGGAGATGGTGCTGGTGGTGGTGGTAGAGGTGGTGGTGATGTGGTGGTGGTGGTGATGATGGTAGTGGAGATGATGGTGGAGGTGGAGGTGATGATGGTGGTGGAGACGGTGGTGAGGGAGGGGATGGTGCTGGTGGTGGAGGTGGTAGTGACGGCAGTGGAGATGATGGTGGTGGTAGAATTGGAGGTGGAAGTGGTGGTGATGGTGGTGGTGGAGGTGGTGGTTGTAATAGTGATGATGGTGGTTGTGATGACGGTGGTGGTGATGGTGATGACAGTGGTGGAGGTGGAGGTGGTGGTGGTGGTGATGATGGTCGTGGTGGAGGACATGGTGATGGTGATGACAGTGGAGGAGGTGATGGTGGTTATGATGACGGTGGTGGTGGTGGTGACAGTTGTGGTGGAGGAGATGGTGATAGTGATGACAGTGGTGGAGGTGGTGGTGGTTTTGATGACGGTGGTGGTGGTGAGGGAGGAGATGGTGCTGGTGGTGGAGGTGGTGGTGATGGTGGTAAGGGAGGAGATGGTAGTCATGGTGGAGGTGATGACGGTAGTGGAGATGATGGTCAAGGTGGAGGAGATGGTGGTTGTGGTGGTGATAATGATGGTGATGGTGGTGGAGATGGTGGTGAGAAAGGGGATGGTGCTAGTGGTGGAGGCGGCAGTGACAGCAGTGAAGATGATGGTGGTGGTAGAGTTGGAGGTGGAAGTGGTGATGGTGGTGGAGGTGGTGGAGTAGATGGTGGTGGTGGAGGTGGTGGAGTAGATGGTGGTGGTGGAGGTGGTGGAGTAGATGGTGGTGGTGGAGGTGGTGGAGTAGATGGTGGGGTGATGGTGGTAGTGGAGGTTTGCGAGGGAGCCTGGAAAGTTGTTGTTAGTTGCCTTCGAGTCTGCTCTGACTTGTGACAACTTTATGGATAACAAAACAAAATTCGGGGCTATTCCTGCCAGTGTATCCACACCATGGGCCAGCTCCCTGCCCATACTCTGTCCCACGCTCTGTTAAAATCATTTATTGAAGCTAATAACTATCCTTCAGCACTGGAGCCTGAATTCAGCATGATTTGTTCTATTATCTGCCTCAGTCAGGAACTTTTTTATACTATTATGCAACTCAGCATTGGCCTTAATCCACCTAAATGTCCACAAGGTCATGGAAGGACGAGACACACGACAAGCTCATCTCTCTTCACCGTCTCCGATATCTGGAACAGGGCACCTTGGGTTTCCATGGGCTCAGATGGCTCCATTTGCCATCTGTAATGAGATCAGTGGGTGTGCCTGGTGGGCTCTTCCTCCTTAGACAGCACAGCATCCATCCTGGCCTTGCTGTAGGCCACCTGCCCTTAGTAGCCACCCACCCAGGGCCGGGTGAGTCACCAAGCTCTCCTGAACACAGTGGCACCGCCTTGCACCCCACAGGGTGCGCTGAACTTGGGTTTGTGGTGAAAGGGACTTGGAAGGAGACTTTTTATTTCCCAGAGCTGTCTTGCCCACCTTACTAAACAGCAGACTTTTAAAAGCAATCAAAGTCACTGTCAGAGCCTGCCTTTCGAAGCTCCGTGCCTGCACAGGCCTCTCACAGTGGCCCTGGGACCAGCAGCATCACTTCCAGGAGGCCCGTGGTCCCTGTGACCCTGGAGTAAACACTGGGATTGTTGTCAGCTACCATCGAATCGGCCCCAACATGGCATCCCCATGTCCAGCAGGATCAGACCTTTGTGATCCATGGGGTTTTCATTGCTGATTTTCAGAAGTAGATCGCCAGGCCTTTCTTCCTAGTCCATCTTAGTCTGGAAGCTTCTCTGAAACATGTTCAGCATCATAGCAACACGCAAGCCTCCAATGACAGATGGGTGGTGGCTGTACATGAGAGGCGTTGGCTAGGAATCGAAACTGGGTCTCCCACATGGAAGGTGAGAATTCTACCGCTGCCTTTGTGACATTGGTAAAAAAAAAACAAAACCAAACCCATTGCCATTGAGTCGATTCCAACTCATAGCAACCCTGTAGGACAGAGTAGAACCGCCCCATAGGGTTTCCAAGGCTTTCATCTTTATGGAAGCAGACTGCCACATCTTTCTCCCGTGGATCGGCTAGTGGGTTTGACCCACTGACCTTTTGGTTAGCAGCCGAGTGCTTAACCGCTGTGCCATTGGTAGGCAAGCAAAAATGCTTCCTCAAAGCTCTCCATAAACTTTATCTCTTATAGGAAGCCTTCTCTAATTGCAAATGCTTTGAGTCTGAACCCCTTACAACCTGCGGTGTTTTAATGTATCTGTGTAGAAATGTGTAGGCTTTGTCCTGAGTCATTCTTCTTCCCAACTCTGTGTTCCTTCCTAAGATGCAGTAACCACTGTTTCCCTTTTTTTAGATGTGGCGCGGTGGTTAAGAGCTACAGCAACTAACCAAGAGGTCGGCAGTTCGAATCCACCAGGCGCTCCTTGGAAACCCTATGGTGCAGTTCTACTGTGTCCTATAGGGTCACTATGACTCGGAATCGACTTGGTGGCAATGGGTTTGTTTATTTATTTATTTTTGGATGATCAGGAAACATCACCGACTAGTGGTGGGAATTTGTAAATCAAAACCATTTCTTTTAGTCCAGATTTCTCTTCGCTAAGGTGACTGCAGTAGGCATTCATGTATTGGTTCTAAAAGATGTAAAGCTCTTGATGCCCGTGAACCAAACCAGTTGCCATTGAACTGACCCCCCAACTCCTGGTGATTCCATGTGTGTCAGAGTTGAACTGTGTTCCATACGGTTTTCAATCGCTGATTTTTCAAAAGTAGATCACCAGACCTTTCTTCTGAGGCACCTCTGAGTGGACTCACACCTCCAACCTTTCAGTTAGCAGCTGAGCATGTTTACCGTTTGCACCACCCAGGGACTCTGATGCCCATATAAGTACATTTAATTTTATCTTATTGCCTAAAAAAAACCCGAGAACTTCTGAAATCCTGCCCACTTCAAGTGTGCTTCTTAAACGTTAAGTACCAGGAGATTAAAGCACTATGTCTGACTTAAAGTCAATTAAAAATAAGTTAGTTTGCTGTTAATTTATTGCATCATTTTCAAATGAGGGCATTTCTTACAGGTACCTTGTCTTTTTTCATAATCAAGACTGAAGCAAGAGTAATTTATTAAAATGTCTATAACCCAAACTTCATATAATCTCCACTGTTATTATAAATATGGTTCAAAGCACCCAAAAGCATTTCAAATGATCTACTGCTATTTGTTTGAAAAGAATAAAAGGTACCTACAGTGAAAAGCCACTTGGAAAAGAACAAAGGGATATTTAGGAATCACGCAGCCTTGAAATTGCTGCAATTCAGTGCCAGGTTGTCTGAGAATTCTGAACCATAAAACCGATGAAATTAATTAGCTCACCTGCCTGTTAACTGCTCAACTGTGGGAAATTAAATCACAAATCATAAAAGAAAGAGGGATTATGCTTCCAAGGGATCAGTTCATTAAAAATACAGCTGATCTCTTAAGACTTGAATGTTTTCAAATTACCTGCAAAGGAAACATCTCCAACTGAGGTTGAAAGCGACGGTTCGAGTCCCAGTCGTGGCCTGTGTTGCTCTGAGCGGGAGTGATCCGTGTAGTGCCTGAGTGACTGCTACGCCCTACTAGCTCCTTATCTCCCACACAAACTCCGCAAGGTCTCCCTGGGACCCTGCGGCTTCTTACTTGAGGAGGGACAGAGGGAGGCATTGCTGGCCACCGAGGCCACCGTCCTTACCCGGGCTTCTGCCCTCGATTGTGTAAATTCTGTCCTTCAGGGCTCTGACCTGGGAAAGAACACTGTAGTATCTGGAGTTCAGAGGCACCAAGGGCCGCTTCCACTGTTCCTCTGCTCTTGGAGAGAGCAAAACCAAAAAACAAACAAACAAACCCATTGCAGTTGAGTCAATTGTGGCTCGAGGACAGAGTAGAACTGCCCCCCCATAGGGTTTCCACAGAGCAGCTGGTGGATTTGAACTGCCGACCTCTTGGTCAGTAGCTGTAGCTCTTAACCACCGCACGCCAGGGCTCCTGGAGAGAGCAGGACAAGTTAAAGGCCATTTGCACTAACGGGTAGTCACCGTTTCTGTGGCGCGCACCCTCCACATGCCCCTTCTCCCCAAGAACACTTCCAAACGCAGAGTCGATGAGCTGAGCCCAAGGCCACGTTAGAAAACGAGAACTGAGCCTTCACTTTATTACGCACGGTGCGCGCAATGACTCGCTCTCCAGCATCATTTGATCCAAATAACGTCACGTAAACGTCGTCCCCCTGCCCACGCTTGATAAGCATTAGCGGCACAGGGCCAGGTTCCCCACGAGGCAGCAGGCAGGAAATTGCCCACGTGCAGGCCTCCCCGAGATGGCCATGTGCAGGTGCAGTAAGGCCTGGCACCTCCCCTGACAGCCTCACTTGGGCAGGTTCCCCGACGTGTCCTTTGGGTCTGGGGCTTCAGGCTGGAGAGATGTGCCCGAAGCCAGGGGCCTTGATGCTGGGGATGTCGCTCTTGCGGTAGAAGTCGGCCTTCACGTGGTTGACGTGGCCGTGGTCCCGGTTCAGCGGCTCCACCGGCTGGTGGATGCGCTTCCCATACACGGAGGAGGTCAGCACCCCGACGGGCCGCTCCCGCTCCTGTGGGGGCACCCACCGCACACGTCACACACACACGGCCACCTCGGCTTGGCCCACCCCATAGGCAGGGTTCTGAGCTGCATCTGCCCAGAACCCACCAAGGTGAATCACCTGGGCACCTGCACACCTGAACTGACTCCACCTGGCCACTTCTGTCTACTCGGCACTGCACCAGAGGGGCCTCCTTAAATGCTCTGCTCCAAAACAGACAGGCTGCTGTGGAGTCAGCTCCAGCTCATGGAGACACCACGTGTGCCAGAGTAGACCTGTGCTCCACAGGGTTGTCAATGGCTGATTCTTTGAAAGTAGATTGCCAGGCCTTTCTTCTGAGGCACCTCCGGGTGGACTTGAAAATCCACCTTCTTGGTTAACAGCGAGTGCATCCACGTTTGCACCATTCGGGGACTCTCCTGCTCCGAGCTCTCCACTGCCCTCAGGCCATTCCAAGGAAGAGGCCAAGGTCTTGCAATGGTTGCAGGTTTAAGACCTGGGCCTAGGTACCTCTCACTTCATATCCGTATCCTCCCTTTTTCCTGCCCTCCTCCTGCCCGCCTGCCTGTCAGCCCTGCCCTCTTTCTTTCCCCAAACACACAGAGCACTGTTCAGACCCGGGGCCTCTGCCTGACCGGTTGGCCCTGCCTGGGCACATCTCTGCCCCTTCCTCTCGCAGCCCCCTTCTTCTCAGTTGTCCCAGTCATCCCTGGGCCTGGCCACCCGACCCTGCTCAGCCCTCTCCCCTTAAAGGGCTTCATTTGTCTGCATACCAATCACCACTACCTGGAATTAGGTTCGTTATGTATTTGCCTTTGATTTTTCAGTCTCCTCATGGGAACAGACGCTCTAGGAAGGCAGGGATTTTGTCGTATTCCCTTTATGCCTGGTACACAGGAAGTGCTCAAGAAGTATTTGTTGACTAAATGGACATAACAAACAAATCTTTTTTGGAAGAAGTGCAGCCACAATGCTCCTTAGAAGCGAGGATGGCGAGACTTCGTCTCACATACTTTGGATATGTTATTAGGAGGGACCAGTCCCTGGAGAAGGACATCATGCTCGGTAAAGTAGAGGCTCAACAAAAAAAGAGGAAGACCCTCAACGAGATGGCTTGACACAGTGGCTGCAACAATGGGCTCCAGCATAACAACGATTGTGAGGATGGCGCGGGACTGGGCAGTGTTTCATTCTGCTGTACACGGGGTCGCTATGAGTCAGAATCGACTCGACGGCACCTAACAACAACAACAAAGGGATATACCCCCCAAAAAACTAAACCCACTGCCATGGAGTCGATTCCTACTCATCGCGGCTCCATAGGGTTTCCCAGGCTGTATGTATATCTCTGCGGGAGGAGACTACCACGGCTTTCTCCCGCAGAGCCGCTGGTGGTTCTAACCACCGACCTTTTTGGTTAGCAGTCGATCACTTTAACTGCTGCGCCACCAGGGCTCCTTTAAATGGATATATAAGTAATGCTTAAAAAAGGAGCCTGGTAGCACAATGGTTAAGCACTCGGCTGCTAACTGAAAGGTTGGCAGTTCAAACCCACCTAGCGGCTCTGCAGGAGAGAAGACCTGGTGATCTGCTCCTGCAGAGATTAAAAACAAAACTGAAACCTGTTGCCATCAAGTCACTTCTGACTCCTAGTGACCCTACAGGACAGAGTAGAACTGCTCCATAGGGTTTCCAAGGCTCTTCGAGTTCATGGCAGCACACTGCCACATCTTTCCCCCAAGGAGCAGACTGGTGACTTCAAACTGCTGGCCTTTCAGTTGGCAGCCGAGCGCTTAACCACCATGCTGGCAGGGCTCCTTCCGGCCTCGAAGCCCCCATGGGGCAGGCCTACTCTGTCCTATGGCCTTGCTGTGTTGAAACCACCTCGCTGGCAGCTAACAACAAAAACAACCGTGCTAAGAAAACAGTTGTCACGAGTCCGTTCTGACCCATGGCGCCCCACATGTGCAGAGTAGAACTGTGCTCCATGGTGTTTTCAAGGCTGCGAACTCTTGGAAGCAGATCACCAGGCCTTTCTTCTGAGGCACCTCTGGGTGGACCTGAACCTCCAACCTTTCAGCTAGTAGCTCGTCCCTTAACCGTTTGCACCACCCGGAGGCTTTTTGCTTTGCTCTCGCTAATTGCTAAATTCTATACAACAAAACAATCATAAAAATTAACACATAATAACATGACAGACTAGACTGAGCTAAAATAATAGTGTCATCCTGGTTTCTGGGGACAGTAAGATACAGGTGAGGCGCCACATTCCCCGAGTTACAGGAAGCAGATGGAACAGGGTATGACAGCATGCATTCACGTTGATCTGTTAGCGCCTTGTGACTGTTCCTGTCTTCCTATTACCTCCTCGTTCACACGCAGCCCGATGCTTTTCGCGTGTTCTCGGTCATCGCGGTGCGAGATCTGATTGTAGTCTAGGCTCCTCTTGAAAACACAGTCGTAGAGGGAAATGACACCTGTCTGGGAAGAAAAAGAAAAGCCGTGGGTTGATTTGAGAACTGAGCCTGGGAAGCCTGATGAAGCAATGCCGACCTGATGGAGCGGGGGGCATGGAGAGTCTGCGGACTGATGCCAGTGTGCACATGGTGGGGACTGGCCGTGACCCCGAGCAGGGAGGAGTCACAGCCCAGCCCAGTAGGGGCAGGGTCTCTGCAGGAGCTGGGGGTGGGAAGGGCCACTTCCACGGGAACTTTAATTTCTTCAGCTCTTTTTAAGGCAGTTGCCAAGAGTTGACTTCAACTCATGATGATCCTGTGTGTGTCAGCAGAACTGTGCTCCATAGGGTTTTCAATGGCTGATTTTTCAGAAGTAGATTGCCAGGCCTTTCTTCCGAGGTGTCTCTGAGTAGACTCGAACCTCTAACCTTTTGCTTAGCAGCTGAGTGCGTTAACCATTTTCCTGACCCAGAAACTCCATATAATCCACATAAATAGATGCATGATAGATGTGGAGCCCTGGTGGCGCAGTGGTTAAGAGCTCAGCTGCTAACCAAAAGGTTGGCAGTTCAAATCCACCAGCCACTCCTTGGAAACCCTATGGGGCGGTTCTACTGTGTCCTATAGGGACACGATGAGTCAGAATTGACTCGACAGCAATGGGTCTGGTTTTGGTCTGCCCCTTCTGAACTGAGTAAGCCCCCCTGGGACTCTGTGGCTTATCCTGGGGGGAAGCCCCTGAAGAGGGAAGGACGGGCCTCACACAGAATGAGGTGCAGTCACTGTTTGAACGTGCAAGGAAACGCGATTCCATTTTGTTCCCTGAGTTGGAGGGAGCTGGTGTAATGTGCAATCTTACAAAAATGCCCGTTTATCATTCAAACCAGGTCCCCTGAAACACTCTGGGGAGCAGTGCCTCTGAGGGAGCAGCGCTGCTCGCCTCACAATGCCCGGATCAGCTACCGAGAGCCCTCAGTGCTCAGAATAATCTTTAGTAGGAATCCCACCGCCGACGATGTGACCAGAATCTTAGACATCTTTTCTGGTGGGGGTTTTGCATATTCAGAGCTTTCCAGAATGAAAAATGAATTTTTTTTATCATTGAAATATAAGGAAAATGTCATCACCGGGCACCCTCACTTAGCAACGTGACTGCGCATTTCCAATACCTAATCAAACTGAGTAGCTTTTCTGTATTTCAATGATTAATTTTCCATCTTTTCCCTCATTCCTTTATGGTTTGAAGCAAAACAATATTAATTAAAACCAGTCTGGAGTGAGATGGCCTCATAAAGCAGAGCTTCTGGATCTGCTGATAGCTTGCTATTAAAATCCCTCAAGGCATCTCCTCTCTTTCACGTATGCTGCTGCTGTTAAAAAGCAAGCAAAGCAAAACCCAAACCATTTACTGTTCTCTTGTGATCTCCCTTTGTCCCTCTGGGTTTTGAGTATCGTTAAAATTTAATGTGGCGTCTATGGATTGACCTGTGTCCCCTAAAATGGAGGCATTGCAGTTGTAACCCCTGTTCCTATGAACGTGACCTCGTTTGGGGAAACAAGGTCTTTCTTTCATTATCATTTGGGTCAAACAAGTTTATACTGGGATGGGCCCTAGTCCTAATTCCTTCCTGAGTACTGTCTTATAAAAGGGGGTGGCACACGGGGGGAAGACAGGTGCCAGGTGACAAAAAAGGCAGGTGCATCGATGAGCAGCAGAGGAACAGCAAGGATTGCCGGCAGCCACCAGAAGCCAGGAGACAGCCTCAGAGAAGGATCGCCGTGGCCAGGACCCTGATTTCGACTTCGAGCCTCCAAAACTGTGAAAAAACAAATTTCTGTTCTTCGAAGCAACCCACTGTGTGGCATTTTGTTATGGCAGCTCTAGGAAGCTAAGACAAGGGCCTTGGACTGGTTGTGGTACTTGGCGACCTACCATCCACTTCTCTCGTGGCAACCCCATGCCTGACATGAAACATCACTCTAGTCTGTAGACTGGGTGCTTGAAGTGTGGTGGAGGCCTTCAGATTTCAACCTCTGTTATGGATTGAATTGTGTCCCCCAAAAATATGTGTATCAATTTGGCTAGGCCATGATTCCCAGTATTGTGAGATTGTCCACCATTTTGTAATCTGATGTGATTTCCCTATGTGTTGTAAATCCTATTGCTAGGATGTTAACGAGATGGATTAGTGGCAGTTATGTTGAAGAGATCTACAAGATTAGATTGTGTCGTAAGCCAATCCCTTTTGAGATATAAAAGAGAGAAGCAAGCAGAGACACATGGGGGACCTCATACCACCAAGAAAGCAGCACCGGGAGCAGAGCACGTCTTTGGACTCAAGATTCCTGCTTTGAGAAGCTCCTAGTTCAGGGGAAGATTGATAACAATGTCCTTCCTCGAGAGCCGATAGAGAGAGAAAGCCTTTCCCTGGAGCTGGCACTCTAAATTCGGACTTCTAGCCTACTAGACTGTGAGAGAATAAACTTCTGTTTGTTAAAGCCATGCACTTGTGGTCTCTCTGTTACAGCAGCACTAGATGACTGAGACAGACTCCAAAGCACATTGTTGTTGTTGTGTGCCATTGAGTCAATTCTGACTCACAGCAACCCTACAGGACAGAGTAGAACTGGTCCGTAGGGTTTCCTAGGCTGTAATCTTTATGGGAGCAGACAGCCAGGTCTTTCTGCCGTGGAGCTGCTGCATGGGTTTAAACCACCAACATTCTGGTTAGCGGCGGAGAGCTTAACCATTGTGCCGCTAGGGCTCTTGCCCAAATCTCATTAGCCCCACTCTTTTTTATTCCCATACAAAAATTTATACATACATTGTTATGTGACCCTAACTGCTCTCCGCATACTGTGACAGCACACTCCTCCTTTCCACCCCTGATTCCCTTGTCCATTCATCCAGCTCCTAACCCTCTCTGCCTTCTTATCTCACCTCCGGACAGAAGCTGCCAATTTAGTCTCTTGTATCTACTTGAGCTAAGAGGCACACTCCTCACAAGTATCACTTTATGGCCCACAGTCCAGTCCAACCCCTGTCTGAAGAGTTGGCCTCAGAAATTGTTTTAGTTCTGGGCTGATAGAGAATCCAGGGGCCATGCTTTCCAGGGTTTCCAGTCTCAGTCAGACCATTGTCTGGTCTTCTTAGTAGAATTTGAGATCTGCACCCCACCTTTCTCCTGCTCCATCAGGGACTCTCCGTTGTGTTCCCTGTCAGGGCGGTCACTGGTGGTAGCCGGGCACTATCTAGTTCTTCTGGTCTCAGGTTGATGAAGTCTCTGGCTTATGCGGCCCATTCTGTCTCTTGGGCTACTACTTTCCTTGCATCTTTGGTGTTCTTCATTCTCCTTTACTCCAGGTGGTTGGGACCAATGGATGCATCTTAGATGGCCGCTTGCAAGTTTTTAAGACCCCAGATGCCACTCACCAAAGTACGATGCAGAACATTTCCATAATAAGCTTTGTTATGCCGATTGACCTAGATTTCCCCTGAAAGCATGGTCCCCAGACCTCTACCCCTGCTACTCTGTCCCTCGAAGTGTTTGATTATATTCAGGAAACTTCTTAGCTTTGGTTTAGTCCAGTTGTGCTGACTTTCCCCGTAACGCGTGCTGTCCTTTCCTTCACCTAAGATAATTCTTACCTACTATCTAGTTAGTAAATAACCCTCACCCTCCCTCCCCACCCTCGTAACCATCAAAGAATGTTTTCTTCTGTGTTTAAACCTTTTCTTGAGTTCCTATAATAGAGGTCTTATGTAATATTTGTCCTTCTGTGACTGACTAAATTCACTCAGCATAATGTCCTCCAGCTTCCTCCATGTTTCATGGCTTCATCATTGTTCTTTATCATTGCGTAGTATTCCATTGTGTGGATATACCATAATTTGTTTATCCATTTGTCCATTGATGGGCACCTAGGTTGTTTCCATCTTTTTGCTATTGTGAACAGTGCTGCAGTGAACATGGGTGTGCATATATCTATTTGCGTGATGGCTCTTATTTCTCTAGGATATATTCCAAGGAGCGGGATAGCTGGATCCTGTGGTACTTCTATTTCTAGCTTTTTAAAGAAGCCTCAAATCAATTCCAAAGCGGTTGTACCATTTTACACTTCCACCAACAGTGTGTAAGTGTTCCAGTCTCTCCACAACCTTGTCAGAATTTATTATTTTGTGTTTTTTGGATTAGTGCTAGCCTTGTTGGGGTGAGATGATATCTCATTCCAGTTTTGATCTGCATTTCTCTAATGGCTAATGATTGTCAGCATTTCTTCATGTGTCTGTTAGCCGCCTGAATATCTTCTTTGGCGAAGTGCCTGTTCATATCCTTTGCCCATTTTTTAATTGGGTTATTTGTCTTTT
>NW_004444008.1:3681386-3685609 GCF_000243295.1 Trichechus manatus latirostris | reverse complement strand
ATATACCCTGTTGTACTGCAGTAATGAGGGCCTGCGCTGTTGAGATGGACCCACACAAATCTATGCAGGGGGAAGGGCACTCAAATTCCATGGATCCCTTATGCCTGAGCCTAGGCAAAGGAGCTGTGGCTACCCTGGGTTCCTGGCTTAGGGGAGCCGGCAGTTTATTTTTTCCTCCGTTTGTTAATTTGTTCACTCTCCAAAGCAGGGAGAATGGCTCTGGGTGTGTGACAGATCTTACTTCAGGCCCAGGGGACTTGGCAATTGCTGAAGATGATCCAGAACCCAGTGCAGAGCAGGGAGCGGGGAGGTAAATGGAAGAGAGGTTTTTCCCTTAGCGGGGTGTTTTTGATCCACACAGTAAGCCGTACGCAAGTACTTATCTTTCATGGAGGGCTGCTTCTCACTGGTTCTATGTGGCTGAGTAGACTCTCAGTGGCTGGGTATCTCCCGGTGTGGAAAACGCGCCTCCAAAGCAGGGATGCTTGCCTGCCTCACTGTTCACCCCTGAGCTGATCAGGCCTGAAGGGCTTAGGCTCTTGCCAGGTCAGGTCTGGCAACTCCTCACTGCTTCCGAACCTTCTCTCCCTTCCCCTGCCACTCAGTCCGGTTCCTCAACTTTGTCTTTGATATTCAGGGCTCCCAGATTGCCATATATAATCAATTCACTTGTTTTTTCAGGTCTTTGTTGTAAGAGGATCTACAGGGAGTGTCTGACTACTCTGCCATCTTGGCCCTGCGTCCTCTAGCCCCACTCTTATGAGAGGCACTAGTTATGCTCCTGGTCAGAAGAAAGGAGTCCCTGCCCTTAAGTACACCACGGTCTAATAATGGAGATAAGCCCGTTAGTCAAACTATAGCAGAGTATGAATGAAGCAAGGGAAGTAGGCGTAGAGTGGTGGCACTGTGTGTGTGTGGGGGGGGTGACACACTCTGGTTTCAGCTGGGGTAGGAAGTGGCCGTGACTGAAGCCGAGGCAGGGAGATTGCACTTCTTCACTACAGATAGGACCAGCAGAGTCACCATCTCTTAGGGGTTCAGTTGTGTCCCCGAAAAAGGTCTAAAGTTGTCCTAACCACTTAGTAACTATGACTGTGACCTTGTTTGGAAATAGGGTCTTTGAAGATGTAATCAAGTTAAGATGAGATCACTAGGACTGGCCCTAATCCAGTATGACAGGTGTCCTCATGAGAAGAGAAGAGACACGGACACAGAGACAAACAGGGAAGACAGCCATGTGAAGATGGAGCACAGGCTGGAGTGTGCAGCCACAGGCCAAGGAACACTGCGGGCCACGAGAAGCTGAGAGAGACAAGGAAGGAGCTTCCCCCGGAGCCTTGGGACACCCTGCTGACACCCTGATGTAAGGCTTCTAGCTTCCAGAACTGAGAGAGGATAAAGTTCTGTTGTTGTAAGCCACCCAGATTGTGATGATTTGTTACAGCAGCTTCAGAAACTAACGCATCACCTTCTAAACAGTGGAAAGTAAGAATGGAGTTAAAATAAATGTTACTGCAGTGGATCCAGAGGGCTGACTAGGAGAGCTCTCCCCCAGGTGAATGAATTGGCAGACAAACTGGATTGGTAGACATTTATTGTTGTTGTCGTGTGCCATCAAGTCAATTCCGACTCATAGTGACCCTATAGGATGGAGTAGAACTGCCCCATAGGGTTTCCAAGGCTGTAGTCTTTATGGAAGCAGACTGCCACATCTTTCTTCTGAGGAGTGGCTGGTGAGTTCCAACTGCCAACCTTTTGGTTAGAAGCTGAGCGCTTTGACCACAGCATCACCAGAGTTCTTCTGGTAGATGTTGTTGTTGTTGTTAAGTGCCACTGAGTCAGTTCTGACTCATAGCAACCCTATGTACAACAGAACGAAACACTGCCCGGTGCTGTGCTATCCTCACAATCATTACGCTTGAGCCCATTGTTGCAGCCACTGTGTCAATCCATCTCACTGAGGGTCTTCCTCTTTTTTGCTGACCCTCAACTTTACCAAGCATGATGTCCTTCTCCAGGGACTGGTCCCTTCTAATAACATGTCCAAAATATGTGAGATGGAGTCTCGCCGTCCTTGCTTCTAAGGAGCATTCTGGTTGTACTTCTTCCAAGACAGATTTGTTCATTCCTTTGGCAGTCCATGGTATATTCAATATTCTTCACCAACACCACAATATTCAATTACCAATATTCAGTTCTCCTCTACTTCTGACTACACAAAGGGTTAATCTTCTCTGCTCCTTTAAGTCAAGGATTTCATTTTACTTGGATCCACAATCAATGCCCATGGAAGCAGCAGTCAAGAAATCAAACTACGTATTTCATCGGCAAATCTGCTGCAAAAGACCTCTTTAAGGTGTTTAAAAGCAGAGATGTTACTTTGAGGACTAATGTGTGCCTGGCCTAATCCATGGTATTTTCAATCACTTTAAAGTGCATGCAAAAGCTGGACAATGAATAAGAAGACAGAAGAAGAATTAATGCCTTTGAATTATGGTGTTGATGAAGAATACTGAATATACCATGGACTGCCAAAAGAATGAACAAGTCTGTCTTGGAAGATGTACAACCAGATTGCTATTTAGAAGCAAGGATGGCAAGACTTGTCTCACATAATTTGGACATGTTATCAGGAGGACATCATGCTTGGTAACGTGAAGAGTCAGCAAAAAAGAGGAAGAGCCTCAATGAGATGGATTGACACAGTGGCTGCAACAATGGGCTCAAACATAGCAACAATTATGAGGATGGTGCAGGACTGGGCAGTGTTTTGTTTTGCTGTACATAGGGTCACTATGAGTCGGAACTGACTCGACAGCACCTAATAACAACAGCTCCTTTCAGTTAGGAGCCGCCATGTGACCATCCTAAGCAATTAACTATAAGTGGAAGTGACATGTGACTCTTCAGTTAGAAGAAAGTAAGAGTCAGGGCTGAGGACTCCTGAGTTCCATACTGGGATAATGGCAGCCGGCCTGGTAGAACCTCCCCGCTGCTGGGTTGCTGAGTGACTACACAGGGAACCCAAGGTTGAGAAGGGGAGAGTGTTGACATGTCGTGGGGTGGCAACCAATGTCACAAAACAATATGCATATTAATTGTTAAATGAGAAACTAATTTGCTCTGTAAACCTTCATCTAAAGCACAATAAAAAACAGAAAACCTATGGAGCACAGTTTTACTCTGACACACAGGGAGTTGTACTCTGACACACATACAGTTTCCTTAGGGAAGCAGACGGCCACAGCTTTTCCCTGAGGAGGGGCTAGTGGGTTTGAACTGCCAACTTTTCAGTTAGCAGCTGATCACCTAACTACTGTGCCACCAGGGCTCCTGAAAGCCAGTCCAAAAAAAAAACCCAAAAACCCATTGCTGTTGAGTCAATTTTGACTCATAGTGACCCTGTAGAACAGGGTAGAACTGCCCCATAGAGTTTCCAAGGCTGTAATCTTCATGGAAGCAGACTGCCAGGTCTTTCTCCTGTGGAGTGGCTGATGGATTTGAAGAACTGCCAACCTTTTGGATAGCAGCTGAGTGCTCCGGTTCTTTGTCTCCTAAATGAGTAACTGAACTGCTTGTCCCCACTGATCCATCAGAGACAAAGTGCTTGTTGACAGCCTTTGGTTAGACTTCCCTCCTTCCCCCAAGGCCCTGAACTCTGGCCCCCCTCAGCCGGAGCCAGCACACTGCCCTCCCTAAAGGCCCCTCCTGGAGAACAGGCTGGTCTGGGACAAGATGTGCTCTGATTTACTGGCCCACGACAGCACCCTTTCATCCTTTTCTCCACACCTGGGATTGTTCCTAGCGTTCTCTACTCTGTCTCCATAAAATGAGGTGCTTTCTCCCTAATACCTGGAGACACTTGCCGACCATCAGATCTACAAATGGTCGGAGACATGTGTCAGGGTGGTTGGAGTGTTCTTCCTGTTGTCACAGTCCGTCTTAGTCATCTAGTGCAGCTATAATAGAAATACCACCAATGGATGGAGGTCTCACAGTCTAGGAGGCTAGAAGTCCAATTTCAGGGCGCCAGCTCCAGGGGAAGGCTTTCTGTCTCTGCCCACTTGGAGGGTCCTTGTCCTCAATCTTCCCGTCAAGGAGCTTCTCTGCACAGGGACCCTGGGTCCAAAGGATGCGCTCTGCTCCTGATGCTTCTTTCTTGGTGGTATGAGATCCCCATGTCTCTCTGCTCGCTTCTCTCTTTTATATCTCAAAAGAGAGGG
>NW_004444008.1:3670577-3681264 GCF_000243295.1 Trichechus manatus latirostris | reverse complement strand
GGAGCTTCTTTGCACAGGGACCCTGGGTCCGAAGGATGCGCTCTGCTCCTGATGCTTCTTTCTTGGTGGTATGAGATCCCCATGTCTCTCTGCTCACTTCTCTCTTTTATATCTCAAAAGAGATTGGCTCAAGACACAATTCTGTCTTGCAGATTGAGTCCTGCCTCATTAACATATCTGCCACAATCCCATCTCATCAACATCATGAAGGCATGATTTATAACACATAGGAAAATCACATCAGATGACAAAATAGTGGACAATCACACAGTACTGGGAATCATGGCCTAATCAAATTGATACACATATTTTTGGGGGACACAATTCAATCCATGACAGTCCCCTTCCTTAGGTTACAATACTCTCCCCTCCTTTTTATTTCTGAATAAAGCCTCTTCCTATCAAAGTCTGCATGTGTTTTTATTAGACAGACCTGGCTGTATTCTAATAAAACTTTATTGATTAAATCAGGTGGTGGGCCATATTAATGTGCCAACCTTGGATTCTGGTGGGCTCCTTGCCCACTCCTGCACTCCACCCAGGTGATGAAGGCCCGGTCACTCACTCTACCCGCATCTCTCAGCCCTTGTTTGATTCCGCCTAGGAAGGTGGAGCCGCTGACCACACTGGTAAACTTAGAACACACTGAGCCTGCCACGTTCCACTCCGCCCTTCTCCCCTTCGTAGTGCCTGGCAGCAGGGGTGGAGGCCGCTCCACCCTTCTCCCCTTCCTACTGCCTGGCCGCAGGGGTTGGGGCGGCTCTGCTTTCCCGGGTGGGAAAATCTGCCAATTCTGAGATCCTCTATCTGCAAGGCCATTTGCCCAGTGTCCTCAGCAGCCTCCTCCTGGCCTTTCTCGTCGATACAGAGGTGTATCTTGTCCCTATTTGCTTATTTCCCAATAGCTTCAAGGTTGTATTTAACAGGCCCTCTCAAAGTAAAAACCAAAATGGTGTATTGTGAGTTGTTTTCATTATTTCAAACTGACACACACATTTTGTTCTGTCTCAGCCAAACAGCATATGCTGTTGTTAGCTGCCATGGAGTCTACTCCGACTGATGGCGACCCCACATGTGCAGAGTAGACCTGCCCCACAGGGTTTTTCAAGGCTGTGACCTTTCAGAAGCAGATTGCCAGGCCTGTCTTCCAAGGAGTCTCTGGGTGGGTTTGAACTACCAACCTTTCAGCTAGTAGTCAGGTGTCACCCAGGGACTCTTTAAAACAACATACTAAAACCCAAACCAAACCCGTCGCCGTCGATAGTCGATTCCGACTTGGAAAACAACACAGACCCACTTAAAACATCAAGAGTCCCTGCTTTTTGGCTGGTTTTCTCATGCTGACCATAAATTAACCGCTAGTAATATACATATGGTATACTTCAAATGGATGTCCCTAGGTGGGCAAGAAAACCCTGTGGAGCAGTTCTACTCTGTAACACACACATGGGGTCGCCAGGAGTCAGAACTGACAGCAACTAACATCAACAGTACCTAAAATGTAAATTCATTTAATAAATGGAATTATTTACAAATAAGAGCTCTTTCAAAACATTTTGCGCATGGAGAAAAAGAAGAGATCCTTGAAGGCTGGGAACCATTGCTTTAAATCCCCCCACCCCCAACCATCTTAATATCGAGAGGATATTCCAGCCTCAGAGAGTCTGCAAAAGGGGCTTGGAAGGCAGATACCTCCAGGCAGCACCTGCGCTCCCCTTTCTGCATCCACACTGCTCAAGGCCACCCAGAGAGGTGCTGTTAAGAGACGGGAGGTCCTCCCAGGAGCAGGCTGAGGTTGGTGCTCCCCAAACCAGAAACTGAAGTTTTCCAGCCCCCATAGAGCAAGGACTCCGAAGAGCGCTGAGCTGACCTGCACCTGGACCTGTTTGGGCTCTACTGATGGTGGGTGTGAGGAGGAAGGCAAGGATGCATTGTGGGAATATCTTGTACACCACCAGGGAAAGGCCTCCTTCCTTCTCGTGCCTCATCACTCCCCCTCTCCTGGGCCTTTCAATCCACCAGGGTGGCTAACAGGCAAGAAAAGCCTGGTCTGAGTTATCCCTGCAGGCTGGGGCCCACCAGTGCTCTTGTTTAATAATGGTGGCCCTGCATCTTGACTGACAGACACCCTGGAGACATTTGGAAACAAGGGCGAGGAGAAAGCAATACACTCCGCAAGCCCAGAACCGCTCCGTTTTCCATGGACGGCTCCTCCTCCTCTCTCCGCTGGGAGGCGCTGGGCGTAAAGCCTTTTGGAGACTTGCAGGGCCCTCCCACCGACGCCCAGGGCCAAGTCAGAATCGGAGACCACCCCGAATCCACCTCCCTGGGCAGCTAGTCACACCTCCCCCCTTAGGTTTGAAAGTAGGCAGAGGGTCCCCTTGCCAGGACCCTCCTGGCACACTCCCATGCGCGGGTTGCAGACACAGAGCAGAGGGGGTCACGCGCCCACTTCCCCTTCCGACTGTGCACCTGGATTCCCGCGAGCCCCCTTCGGCAGTCCAGACCCCTCCGTGGAAACGGCCTTGTTTCTCTCCTCTAGTCCCTCCTGTCCCTCTGCGCATCCCCTCTGTGTCCTAGCACCTCGCTGGGTTGTCCCTCCCCTGATGAGTGTCGCCTGTACCCGGACCTGCGCGCCCCTCCCAGGCCCCTCTTTCGCGCTGTGCAGCCTCCACCCCGCGTGAGCAGTCCCCAGCCTTCCCGCCCCTCCCCCCACGCCCGGCTCCGCCCCCCTCCTGGGGAGGCAACACCTTGCTCTCCAGGTAGTCGCAGCTGTGGATTTGGGGGGTCCAGGCGTCTCGGCCCTCTCCCTCCTTTCCCTGCTCAGCATCCCAACTCATCTCTGCCGCCTCCCACCCCAGCGGAGCCCTGGGTTCCACCCCAGCCCCTTCTCGCTCCCCGCGGGGCCCACCTTGCCCTGGCAATAGTGTAGATGAGCTCCTTGGGGTGCAGCGCCTGTCCCCCCCCTCGCTGAGCATCCTATCCTCTATCTGTCTCCCTCCAGCTCCACCCCTGACACCTCCCCCAGCCCTGCTTGCTATGCGGCACCCCCCCTCCCCTTTCTGCCCCTGGCCCTCCAGATCCCCGCCCCCGGCCCCTTGCCCCCACCTCGCCCCTACCTCGCCCTGGCGGTAGTAATAGCTGTGCTCCTTGGGGTCTAGACGCCCCGCCCCCGCCACGCTCATCCTGTCCCCTCCCTCTCCCCCAACCCCTCGCCCACCTTGCCCTGGCGGTAGTAATAGCTGTGCTCCTTGGGGTCCTGGCGCCGCGGCGGGATGTAGCTGAAGGCGGACAGCGCCGAGATGGGCAGCGGCCGCGGCCGGCCCCGCAGCGTGGCAGCCGTGATTTCCTCCTCATCCTCGTCCTCTGCGTTGGCCTCGACCAGCGCCTCCGCCGAGGCCATGTTCCCTCCTCCTGCCGCAAGCTGCCGCCGCCGGCGTTCGCCGGTCTCCGGGGTTCGCCCCAGTCCCGCGTCCTCAGGTTGCCCGGAAACCGCGGACTCCGGCCACTGCGCCAGGCAGGAGGCGGGGCCGGGAGGAAGGGGCGGGGCCGAGAGCGGGGGCGGGGCCGAGAGGAGGGGCGGGGCCGAGAGGAGGGGGCGGGCCCGGGAGAGAGGAGGTGGGAGGACCACAGGGGACCTGAGGGGGCGGGGCGGGCCGGGGTTGGGTTCGAGAGGAGGGGCTCCTGAGACTGGCCGGGGTTGGGGTCGAGACGAGGGGCGTCTGGAACGGGCCACCCCCCGCCCCTCGCTCCGCGGACCACACTGAGTCTCCCTCCGCCTACGTCGGGAGCGGCCCCCCTGCTCAGCGGGTCAGGGTCCGGGTCGGGGGCTCCGCCTTTCCCCCCGTGTTCTCTTCTTCCTGGGATCACCCCTTTGCTCAGCAGGTAGGTCGGAAAGCCCGCGTGCAGCCCTGGGGTGGGGCAGGGGGCGCAGCCTGGGACCAGTCACTGTCCACGTTCCTCCCAGTCTGGTGGCGGAGGCAGACGAAACGTGCACCGACGAGTGGCTTCAGGAGGGCGGCGGCGGCACCGTCGCATAGAAATGCACCGCGAGCCACTGACGTCGTTTTACCTTTTCCAGCAGCTACGCCAAGAGGGTAAAAGGGCGCAGTGAAATTCACTGTAATAATATGTGTATTGGACTCAATATGTCAAAATGTTACCATTTCAGCGCAGGGCACTGGCACTTTTCAGAGGCTCCATCGCCACGTGTTGATTGCGGTGTTGGCGGCGCAGGTGTAAAGCTTTGATGCGTTCCATCAGTCTAGTGCAAACTCCTGCAGAACTGAGCTGCTCCAGGAATCCCTGAGAACGTGGCTGTGTTGTTTCTTGATGTGGGTGCTGGCTTAATAGGTGTGTTCCGTTCGTTGAAAATTCACTGAGCTGGAAATTCATAATTTGTGCACCGTTCTGAGAGATGGGATTATAAGTATATGAAGGCAGGTTTTTTTTTTTTTTATTGTGCTTTACATGAAGGTTTACAGAGCAAATTAGCTTCTCATTAAACAATTAATACACATATTGTTTTGTGACATTCCTTGCCAGCCCCACGACATATCAACACTCTCCCCTTCTTGACCTTGGGCTCCCCATTACCAGCTTTCCTGCCCTCCCCTGCCTTCTCGGCCTTGCCCCTGGGCTGGTGTGCCCATTAAGTCTTGTTTTGTTTTATGGGCCTGTGTAATCTTTAGCTGAAGGCTGAACCTCAGGAGCGACTTCATTACTGAGCTAAAAGGGTGTCCGGGGGCCATACTCTTGGAGTTTCTCTAGTCTCTGTCAGACCAGTAAATCTGGTCTTTTTTTGTGAGTTAGAATTTTGTTCTACACCTTTCTCCAGCTCTGTCCAGGGCCCTCTATTGTGATCGCTGTCACGGCAGTCGGTGGTGGTAGCCAGGCACCATCTACTTGTGCTGGACTCAGTCTGGTGGAGGCTGTGGTAGTTGTGGTCCATTAGTCCTTTGGACTAATCTTCCCCTTGTGTCTTTGGTTTTCTTCATTCTCACTTGCTCCAGACAGGTCGGACCAGTGGAGTATCTTAGATGGTCACTCACAAGCTTTTAAGACCCCAGGTGCTACTCACCAAATTAGGATGTAGAACATTCTCTTTATAAACTCTGTTATGCCAGTGGAGCTAGATGTCCCCTGAGACCATGTTCCCAGCCCTTGGACCAGTAATTTGGTCCCTCAGGGAGTCTGGATGTGTCTGTGAAGCTTCCATGACTTTGCCTTGGTCAAGTTGTGCTGACTTCGCCAGTATGTGTACTGTCTTACCCTTCACCAAAGTTAAGGTAGGTTTCTTATAAAGCCCAATAGCCAAAGGGCACCAGGAACAAATCTGTTGTCCAACAAAGTTAGGTTATTGACTGGAGCAGTAAGGGAGAACATACACCAGAGGGACTGAAAGACACGTAACCAAAGGAATAGACAGCAGACTTGTCCTCGAGTCGACTGTGACTCACAGCGACCCTACAGGGCAGAGTAGAAGTGTCTCATAGGGTTTCCAAGGAGCAGCTGGTGGATTTGAACTGCCAACCTTTTGGTTAACAGTGGAGCTCTTAAGCACTGTGCCACCAGGGCTCCAAACAAAGGAATAGCAGGGCTGTTCTAGGATTGGGGACATGGTTTGATTTAGGTGAGGTTTCATGAAGCTGCCTTGGATCGACTCAAGGCAGAGCAAGGTTGTGTGGAAGGGGTTAACACTCGGCCTGGCCTGAGAAGGGGGCTCAGGATCACAAAGGTGAGATAAAGCTGCAATGCACTGTCAAGAACCCGTATTTGAAGCTCTGCATCAGGGTTGGGAATCAAGGTTTCTTTGTGACCAAATGACCCACGTGGCTCAGATCTTGTAGGCAGTGGCGGGATGTACGGTTCTTATTGCTATGATTTCAAACATTGAAGATTCAAACAGCAACACTTTTAGAGAACAAGGCTTCTCAGCACTGTGTCCCTGATGCTAAGTAACAAACCAGTTGTCCCAGCTCCACATGGTATCCCTAGAGTTATTGCTGCTGTTGTTGGTCAAGTTAGTTCCAACTCATGAGGACCCTGTGCATGCACAGTGGAACTGCTCCATAGGGTTTTCAAGGCTGTGACCTTTTGGAAGTGGATCACCAGGCCTGTCTTCCAAGGTGCCTTGGGGTGGGTTTGAACTGCCAGCCTTTCAGCTAGTAGTCGAGTGTTTAACCATTTGTGCTACCCAGGTACTAAGCCATAGGTCAGTTCGTGTTCCTCCTTACGGACCACTCCTTGCGTGCACCCTCATCAGGGCTGGGTTACCCAATAAGCAAGGTCTGCACGGGCCCAATTGTGCCTTCCCACCAGTCTGCAGTACACAATTTCACCTGTCCCTGCCACATCCAAGACGTGGTGAAACCCATGGGAAATAGCTCACCACAGGTTAGCAAGTAAATATAATTAAGCCAGTGGGTACCTTGCTTAATACAAGCCAGCTCGTACTGTGCTTCCTGGTGAACCCACCCCTAAACCTCACCTAAAGTTGCATCAATGAAGTGGAACAGAAAATGCAATATAACACATCACAATAATCAGTAACAACAATAGCACTGGATGTTTACTGAGTTTTTACCATTTGCCAGGTACTGGGCTAAGCATGGAGCCCTGGTGGTGCAGTGGTTAAGCCTTTGGCTGCTAACCAAAAGACTGGCAGTTTGAATCCATCAGCTGCTCCTAGGAAACCCAATGGGGCATTTCTACTCTGCACTATAGAGTCGCTATGAGTTGGAATCGACTCAACAGCAAGGGGTTTGCTTTGGTTGTCTGGTTGGGCTAAGCATAAAAAAAACGTCCTAGTGTATGGTGGTTAAGCACTGGGCTGCTAACCAAAGATCAGCAGTTCGAACCCACCCATGGGCTCACGGGAGAAAGGCTTGGCCATCTGCTCCTATAAAGATTACAGCCTAGGAAACCTTATGGGGCAGTTCTGCTGTCACGTGGGGTTGCTATGAGTTAGAATAGAGTCAGTAGCAATAGGTTTGGTTTTTTTCTGCTTTGGGGCTGAGCATTTCACGTGGTGTGCCTCAGTTAACTATCCTGCACTGAGTGTTCAGCCTGCAGGTGGATCTGGGTATACTTTTTCCTAGTTTTAGGAAATCTCAGCCTTTAGAGCTGATTTCCCGCGTTCACACCCACTGAGCTAAGATGCCCCATCTGGATTTTTACGCTAACTCTTCCAGTGGGTGGAGCTTTTTTAGGGGAGCTGACTGCTTCCCTGTTTTCCTAGGACTCCATCAAACAAGCTGATTTCTGCTGCTTCCTTTCTTTTCTCCCATCTAACACAGGCATGTGGAAGCCCATTTGCACCCATGCATACAAGGATGTGGAGGGCAGGGCCTGTGTCTGCAAGGAGCTCAGACTCCAGCAGGTATCTCTCTGTCCCAGGGTGTCACTTCTCTGACCTGTCCAGGCCTGGCTCAGGCAAAGTGCACTCCTTACTGAGAGGAGGGGAAATAAAAGTGCCACTACCTGTCTATCAGTCTGTCACACTGTGGTGGCTTGTGTGTTGCTGTGATGCTGGAAGCTGTGCCACCGGCTTTTCCAATACCAGCAGGGTCACCCATGGTGGACAGGTTTCCGCAGACTAGGACAGACTAGGAAGAAAGGCCTGGAAATCTACTTCCAAAACTTAGCCAACCAAAGCCCTATGGATCACAACAGAATATTGTTCAATATAGTGCTAGTTAAGAGCTCAGCTACTAACCAAAATGTCAACAGTTTGAATATACCAGCTGCTTCTTAGAAACCCTATGGGGCAGTTCTCCTCTGTCCTGTAGGGTCGCTATGAGTTGGAATTGACTCAACAGCAACGGGTTTGGGTTTTGGTACAGTGCTGGAGGATGAGCCCCGTAGGTTGGAAGGCACTCAGGATACACAGTGGTTACCGTGGAGTCAAACCTACTAATGATCATGCATACGGTGCAGGACCAGGCAGCGTTTCGTTCTGTTGTACTTACGGCTGCTGTGATGCTAAATGTTATGTGTCCTCTTGGCTAGTGTGTGGTTATCAGGGGTTTGGCAGAGACTGGACTGGGTGTTCTTCCATAATGTGATGTAATACAATCACCTTCCATGATGTGTCCTGATGTAATTAGCCGATCAGTTGAAAGGGGCGTTTCCTTGGGGGTGCGGCCTGCCCCCAGTATATCAGTGGCTGTTCTCTCTCGACCCTGCACTCTTCACATCACCTGACCTCTAGCTCCTGGGGTGTTAACCTGCAGAAGTCTCCGGCCTGCCACCTGACCTGCAGATTTTGGAGTCGCCAGCCTGTGACTCCAGGAGCAGCAGAGTCTCCAGCCTGCTGCCTGACCCATGGATGGGGACTGGCCAGCCCCATAATTACGTGAGTCATTGTCTTGAAGTAAATCTCTCTCTCTCTTTTAGAACCCAGATGAAGACAGTCGGCATGATTCGGAACTGACTTGACGTCAAGAAGCAACTCTAAGGGAAGGAAAGCTGCCTCTTTTGTTTAGGCAGAACTATGGCGCACCTTCCACAGTTACTGTCCCCCTCCCACGACTTCATTCCCCCACCCCCCACACGCATGCGCACACACACACAGGATTCACGCCCGTTCTCCAGGGATCACCCAGGAAGTTATCCACTGCTGCAGCCCCATAAATGTCCTCAACTTTGCTGCCCCCAGCGATAGTCCCAGAGAACATCCTGTTGCTTCAGAGATTATACTTGCAAGTAGAACTCTTTTTCTCCCCTTTTTCTTCCCCTGGTTTACTCTTGGAAACGAACATAGCAAGACTGTGCCTGTGGGGTTAAGAATTTAAACTCACCCAATGAATATGGTCTTTGCCCTTGATTCCTGAGATAATCCCTAAAATCTTGGAATTTCTCTAATGGTTTCAGTGCCCTTGCTATGATTTCTAGGCCTGACAAGTTATGCCACAGAGGTGGCCCTGGGTGGGGGACTGGCCAGGCCAGAGAGCCGCACCTCGCAATGACGTGACCAGACAAACCCACCTTGTGATCACCTCATGGTATCAACCGACCTCAGGGGAGAGGGATGGACCTTGCATCATATGATGAGGCCCCCTGTAAAAGCTCCGGACCCTGAAGCTCTGTGGCTTCCTGGTTGGTGACGGGGAGGGGAGCCCGACCTGTGGGACACAGAGGCTCCGCAGTGGGGACCCTCCCAGGCCTCCCCTATGCATCTCTTCATTTGTAGCCCTTCTCCTGCGATAAAACTGTAATTGCAAGCACAGCGTTTTCCCTGAGTTCTGAGTTATGCAAGTGAATCATCGAACCCAGGGAGAAGTGGGAGCCAGCAGGTCAGAAGTCAGGATGTTTTCTGAACCCCCAAGCTTGTGGCTGGCATCTGAGGTCTCGGGCTAACCCGACAGTGGGGAGGATGGTGCCCTTTCCCCTGTGAGTGCTGACCTCCCTGCTCTAGGGGCTTAGGGTCAGAGGATGAAGTGCTGCTTGGGCAGCTGGTGGCAGAACTGAACAGAGAAGTGGGAAGTGGGGATTCTGACTTATTAACGTTACAGAAGTGACAAAACGTGGATTTGCTATTTGATTATCTCCACACAACATGGCTTACTCAAAAATAGTATCAACTATTATTGCACTAACAGCGGTCAGTCTGGAGATGCCACTGCAGCAAGAACATCAGCGTCGATCTTGCTTGTACGGAGGCAGACACTGCGTTGAGCAGCCTGAGGACTCGGTTCGCAAGGGCTCGGCTTTGGGACTTGGCAGAGCTGTCCAATGTGCTCCACCAGGTGAAGCCAGCCAACCTGCATCCATTTGAGCTTAATTAATCCTTATTCCATGCACGGACACATTGTCGGGATTAGGAATCATTTTAAACAGAGCCAGGGTTAGGGCTGGCCTTGCCTCCCGGGGCTTCCTGGCAGGCCTTGTGCTCCCTGGCCATGACAGTGGTGCCTTCCGCCAACAAGACTCAGCGCTCCCTTCTACACCCCAGCTCAGAGATCCCTCCAAGCAGCACCTCTCACCTGGCAGGCCTGAGGTCTTCAGCTCTCCCTTCTAAACCCCAGCTGACAGATCCCTCCAAGCAGCACCTCTCACCTGGCAGGCCTGGGGTCTTCAGCACTCCCTTCTAAACTCCAGCTCACAGAACGCTCCAAGCAGCACCTCTCACCTGGCAGGCCTGGGGTCTTCAGCTCTCCCTTCTAAACTCCAGCTCACAGAACACTCCAAGCAGCACCTCTCACCTGGCAGGCCTGAGGTCTTCAGCTCTCCCTTCTAAACCCCAGCTCACAGATCCCTCCAAGCAGCACCTCTCACCTGGCAGGCCTGAGGTCATCAGCTCTCCCTTCTAAACTCCAGCTCACAGCCTGTTCCCTCCATAGGGGTGTCTGCTTCTCACCCCTGACCTGTGCTGCTCAGCCTGGGTCCGCCATGGGGGTGTCTGATTTTCAGCCCTGAGCTCCAGCACTCAGCCTGTGCCCGCCATGTGTGGGGGTGTCTGATTCTCACCCCTGAGCTCTAGCTCTCAGCCTGGGCCCGCCATGTGTGGGGGTGTCTGATTCTCACCTCTGAGCTGTAGTGCTCAGCCTGGGCCTGCCGTGGAGGTGTCTGATTCTCACCCCTGAGCTCCAGCGCTCAGCCTGGGCCCACCATGGGGGTGTCTGATTCTCACCTCTGAGCTGTAGTGCTCAGCCTGGGCCCGCCATGGGGGTGTCTGATTCTCACC
>NW_004444008.1:3634324-3669875 GCF_000243295.1 Trichechus manatus latirostris | reverse complement strand
GAGCTCCAGCGCTCAGCCTGGGCCCGCCATGGGGGTGTCTGATTCTCACCTCTGAGCTGTAGCGCTCAGCCTGTGCCCACCATGGGGGTATCTGATTCTCACCCCTGAGCTCCAGCGCTCAGCCTGGGCCTGCCATGAGGGTGTCTGATTCTCACCCCCGAGCTGTGGTGCTCAGCCTGGGCCTGCCATGGGGGTGTCTGATTCTCACCCCTGAGCTCCAGCGCTCAGCCTGGGCCCGCCATGGGGGTGGCTGACATGGGCAGGAAGAGGCCAAAGGCTCAAAAGGGGATGAACTTCGGGCCCAGAGGGAAGACCGTCTGATCCCGGTGAGGGTGAGCAGCAGGAAGGCCGTGATGGAGGGAAGTCTGACAGTAGAGCAGGTTGGGGAGGAACCTTGTAGGCTGGATGGCACTTCATGGTATTGGCCCCGGCCGCCCCGGCCTGTTGTGTGAGTGTTTAATCAGTAGGCTGTTTGGCTCACCACCCACACTCAGGGTTTCCTTTCTCCCCCAAGGATGAGCGGAGTGATGGGGACTCGAGGTTGGAAAGGAGCCGTAATGGGGGCTGGACAGAGGCAAGGAACTTACAGAAGGCAGAACGTGACACTGGACTTGATTTTGGCAAGAAAATCCTCATAAAGGGGCTTCTGAGACAGACATGATCTAGAGATCTTAGACCCAAGTTGAGGATGCCTGTCTGGGGGGCTGTGAGATCCCATAAGCTGAGTCCCCGGCCAGCAGTCTCCTGTTCAGTCTCGATTTGCCTCCAGGCCTCCTCCTTCTCTGACGGGCAAACACTTTCATGGTACCTTACAGCTCACCTGGAGCCCTGGTGGCGTGGTGGTCAAGAGCTCGGCTGCTAGCCAAAAGGTTGGCAGTTCAAATCCACCAGGCGCTCCTTGAAAACCCTATGGGGCAGTTCTACTCTGTCTTATAGGGTCGCTATGAGTCGGAATCCACTTGACGGCAATGGGTTTGGTTTGGTTTTTTTTTAAGAGCTCATCTAGTCTGTTTCCTGTTCTAAAGAGACAGCTCCAAAGAGGTGGTAAAAGCACCGCATGATGGTGGGATTTAGGCTAACACCAGCTGACCTGTGCTTACTTTGCAAGGGGCACTTTTCTAAGTGTCTCTTGTATATCATCAGCTCACTCAGTTCTCATCTCTCCCCCACTGAGGGCACAGAGCAGGCCCGTGATGGAGCAGGGCCAAGCCCAGGCTGCGGGGGGCCTGGACTGTGGCGCGTGCTGCCCTGCTCTCAGGACACATGATCTCACACTCACCACCTGTGACGAATGAGATCAGGGGCAGGGTGTTTGTCCTCTCTAAGCTAGTCCACTCATCTGCAAAAACTGGGAGCAATACCCAAATCAAGGCAGTGAGAATCACACGTGTGTTACGTGAAGGGCAGCTCAGGACCGGCCTAGCACGGCATGCGTAATACACAGCGGCTCTGTTTCCTTGTTCAAGGTCACAGGACTAGTTGGGGGTAGAACCCACATTCCCGACCTCCTGAACCCTTTCGACTACCCGGGAATCTCAACCTGATCCTAACGCAAGAGAGATGCATCCGCAATGAACTAAATACAACGTACATCTCATTCTCCCTCTAATCAGCTCCCCTCACCAAAAAAAAAAAAAAAAAAAAAAAAACTTTTATTTTTTTTCACTTCTTTTTCCCTTTTTTTTTTTTTTAAAAAAAAAAAAAGCCCCCACGCTAACAAATTATTTTATTATTAACTAAAAGGCTGTTTCTGCAGACTCCTATAATTTATACACGCTTATAACCGCCACGCTGCGGTCCGCCTCTCTGTAACCGCAGCACTGCAGTCCGTTTCTCAGGGCCCCTTAGCATACATCACACATCACTTCCACGAGCAAAATACAGGAGCAGGCAAGTGGGAAGTGAACGCCTCCCTCGTACTCACGAGAGGCGGAAACCAAGGTCTCTAAAGGAGCATGCTGTTTTCATTTTGCGGAGAATTGCTGCACGATGAAACATTTAAGAACAACAGGTGGTATGCGTACGTTCCTTTATTGCACTTGATCCATTCTGTTTCATGTATAAAAATAAGTGTCTATGATACCATATTAAAGTTAATGTTAAATTACCCACTGACCCTGGCACACACAGCATAAGGAACACTACTGACCCTCCCATTCATGCAGGACCCGGCACGTCCGCTCCACAGCCCGAAGGAGTCCACAAGCATAATTCTGCAAAACGGAAAATTCACACCTTAAATTCTTCTTTTTATATAGTCCTATAAAAACACAAGTTCTTTCATTCTCTGAGTTTGAAGTCTGTATTCCTTCTTGTTACCAATGAAGTCCAGTGTTTTGAGAAAATAGTTTTCTTTGTAAATATTCCACCAATTCCAGTCTTGATTTTAACATCTCAATCTCATGATAGGGGATCTATTAGGGGAGAAAAAAGGGCCGTTATCCGTCACAATCTGTAATGCCCTGGTTTTTTTTTTTGTTAACTTGTTTATCCCCTCCGCCATAACAATGGAAGCTCCCCGAGGGCAAGGATCATGTCTGTCTCATCCGCCCTGTATCCCAGCACCTAGAACAGCCCCTGGCACATCATGGGGACTCAGTATTTGCTGAATGAATAAGTGGGCTATCTAAATACGACTCAAACAGGAACGCTGTCCTTGAGGAGCTACAATTTAGTTGGCGAAAGAACATATAAAATAAATACAAACAGTAAGCCTGGTATGCAGAGGCGTGTGCCAAGACCACTGGGGCGCTAGCACTCAGAAGGTGCTGGTGTTTCCGGCAAGGGTAAGGGGACTGAACTCCAGATACTCAGGTGGAGCTGCTGGTGGAGGCACCTCGGGAGGAGAAGGGAGTGGGTCTGGGGGAGGGAGGAGACCACTCAGCCTGGAGCAGAGGGCTGCATGTGCCCGGCACAGACCATGGAGAGCCGAGAATGTGAACATGAAGAGGAAGCTTCGCTTTATCCTGGGAGCAGTACAGGAGTAATGAGGGTTTCTGAGATTAATCTGGCGATGAGCAAGATGGACCGTCATTAAATCAGGGAGAAATTAACGCAATGATGTACAAATGCGGAGAGCAGAGTGAAGCACAGCTTGTGGAGAACGTAGGCATGCCCCAATCCTGGAAAACCAAGAGTCTGAAAATTCTCTGTGTCAAAATACAAGTCAAGAGATTTGTAAAGAAAACATTGAGTATTCCGAAATGCCTGATTAGCAAAGTTGATATGTATAGGTGTAAGAGTCTTGGTCCACTGGGCTGGCAGACCATGTAGTACCCTGGATGGAGTAAGTCTGAATTAGGAATGTGCTTTTGGAAACAAAGAAACGGGAACACTCTACCTGAACAACTTCATAACCAAGGAGCCGTAGGTGTCTTTGTTTAATGGCTTCTTTTCCTAGTAAGTTTTTGCTATTAAAACAAAATCTTTTTGGACCATCAATGCACAGTGCTACCCTGAAACATCAAAGAGAAAAGAAAAAAAAAAGCTTAATTTTTAAAACAAAATATTCACATATGTTTAGTTGCCAAAGTTTATTTGGAACTTGGCTATTCCCAATACCATTTTCAAATAATGAGTGTGTTATACTTTAATCTGTTAAAAAAAAAAAAATACTCAACTAATATTGCTGTTTATAAAATATTGGAAAGAATTTCCAAAAATTCTATGTTGAAAAGTAGTGCTTTAATTTCCAGAATCATGTCTATTTTTTTACCTTTTAAAGAAAAATACATCATTGCTTATGAACCTCAAATAAGTTTTATGACATAGAAACCACAGTTTTCTTTACCTTTTCCGTACATCTTCATCGACTGTAAATGGTAGGACAAATCCTTCTTCATCTAATTTAATTTCAACATCTGGTGAGAGAAGAAAGGAAAAGTCCTCGTGTGATACCCTCACAAATACTATCTTCCTTTACTCCTTTGCTCTGTATTGGTTTCTTCCAAACTGCATTTATCAATAGGGCTGAAGGCTGCAAAGTAATGACCACAACCAAACAATGGTGAGAATTTAACCAGTTGTACGATTACCCAAGTCAGCCTTAAATTAAGGAGGCTCAGCCACAGTAAAACAAGCCGTGGGGTTCTTGGGTTATCTGGGGTATAACAAGAACGAGAACGTTCTCTTTCTCCTTACACGTGGCAGACTCCTTCAGATAGTGAAGACCACCTTTCACAACAGGTTGAAGCAAAATTAGACATCTAAGCAACCTGCAAAGCTCATCACTCAAGCTCCCATCGGCTCCAGGGAGAGGAGGCATCCTGCATCTGACGTGTGGTCCATGGCAGGGGCAGACTCTCCTTCTTCCCCCGGGTGTTCTGCCATTCCTTCGTAAAGAGAGCCCGTTACAGCAGAGGTGCGCAGGGTGACCGCTGCGCCTGTACAACTCTTAAATCCTCCGAGACGGCTTTCTTTTCCTCATCGCTTAGAAAACCCTGCGCGGGGGGACCCGGCTCTCCAGTCAGCACTGCCCAGTAGGCCTCCTGAGATGATGGGAACGCTTCTGTCTGTGCTAATAGAGTAGCCAATGGCCACACACGGCTACTGAGCACGTGAAATGTGTGACTAAGGAAGTGAATTTTGAATTTTATTTAACTGTAAGTTAAACAGCCCTATAGCCACTATGGAAACCCTGGTGGCATAGTGGTTAAGAGCTATGGCTGCTAACGAAAAGGTCGGCAGTTCGAACCCCCCAGGCGCTCCTTGGAAACCCTATGGGGCAGTTCGACTTTGTCCTATAGGGTCGCTATGAGTCAGAATTGACTTGAACAGCAATGGGTTTGATTTTTGGGTTTATGGCCTCTATAATGGAGAGCATAGACCTAGATTACAATAGCAGTAAATTTATTGAGTACTAATTATAAGCACTTAGTGGGTAAGAGGCTGGCTGCTAACCAAAAGGTCAGCAGTTCAAATCCACCAGGTACTCCTTGGAAACCCTATGGGGCAGTTCTACTCTGTCCTATAGGGGCACTATGAGTCGGAATCGACTCGACGGCAATGGGTTTTGGTTAATTATAAGCAGTTAGTACGATGCTGTAGTATCCCATTTAGTACTCCCAAGTCTTTGAAGTTGATGTTCTTACTCTCATTTCACAGATGAGAAGGCAAGAAGAAAAATGTCAAACACATTCTGCTGCTATGTGGCAAGCTGGGATTCAAACCCAGAGTCTTGACCCTAGCGCCCCGATGCTTAGTTACTGTTCTTACCTGCCTTCAGGAGAGGGAATATTCCATTCTGTATTTTGGAGAACTTCTATGGCTAATACGTCCATATATATCTCCAAAGAGGAAAGCACTGCTGAGGTCTGGTAAACAGCAAAACTCCCCACTACTTACCTAGTGTATAGCAATAGGGTGTCAACACTTTTGAAGCAAAATATAGTCTTGCTCCTAGAAGGTCAATCAGTCCAATCATCACAGATTTATAAAGTTGAAAATCCATAGGGGTCTCCAGGGAACAGCATGGAGTAAGAAACGATTTCACTTGATATTTAGGAAGAAGTCTGGGACCCTAAACATTGCACACACAAACATGAAAAAGAAGAATAAGATACAAAACCAGGGCATAAAACTAAGATACAAAATTACTCTACAGGCTTGATACTTTTCCAGGACTCAGGACAGATATCTTTCTTGAAATGATAATGCAGAATATTCTTATTATAGGTCAAGTCTAATAGATCAAAGTACCTTTTAAATATGTTTTAAAAGTAGTCACCATAAAAAATAGAGAAATAAACATTACAACAATGCTGTCATCGTTCCAGAAACATAAATGGAACTCTTAGAATTGCCCTAAGGACCTTAAGGATACCCAACTAAATTTTCAATAATGGAAATATGGTAAGTGACACTTCAATGCAGTGAGAACAGGATAGCTATGCTTGCAAATTGCTTATCCATCCGGAAAAGAACAAACTTAAACTCCTATCACATACCACAGACTATAATAAATACAAGTTAGAGGAAAAATCTGGACATAATAAGGAAAACAGTGTTTTTTAAAAATTAGTAAAGTATTTGTATTATTGCTGTTACTAGGTGCCATCGAGTCTGTTCCAATTCATAGCGACCCCACGGACAACAGAACAAAACACTGCCCAGTCCTGCACCATCCTTATGATCGTTGCTATGCTTGAGTCGGTTGTTGCAGCCACTGTGTCAATCCATCTCATTGAGGGTCTTCTTATTTTTTGCTGACACTCTACTTTACCAAGCATGATGTCCTTCTCCAGGGACTGGTCCCTCCTGATAACATGTCCAAAGTATGTGAGATAAAGTCTCCCCATCCTCACTTCTGAGGAGCGTTCTGGCTGTACTTCTTCCAAGACAGATTTGTTCGTTCTTCTGGGAGCCCATGGTATATTCAATATTCTTTGCCAACACAATAATTCAAAGGCATCAATTCTTCTTCAGTCTTCTTTATTCGTTGTCCAGCTTTCACGTGCATATGATGCGATTGAAAACACCATGTCTTGGGTCAGGCGCACCTTAGTCTTCAAGGTGACATGTTTGCTTGTTAACACTTTAAAGAGGTCTTTTGCAGCAGATTTGCCCAATGCAATGTGTCGTTTGATTTCCTGACTGCTGCTTCCATGGGTGTTGATTGTGGATCCAAGTAAAATGAAATCCTTCACAACTTCAATCTTTTGTCCACTTATCATGATGTTGCCTATTGGTCCAGTTGTGAAGATTTTTGTTTTCTTTATGTTGAGGTGTAATCCATACTGAAGGCTGTGGACTTTGATCTCCATTAGTAAGTGCATCAAGTACTCTTCACTTCCAGCAAGCAAGGTTGTGCCATCTGCATGATGCAGGTTGTTATTGTGTCTTCCAATAACCCTAATGCTGCATTATTTTTCATACAGTCCTGCTTCTTTGATTATTATTAGATACCCTTCACTGTGACTCACAGTTAAGTATGGAGGGCCAGTCAGGGGGACCAAGCCTGGTGAGACTACTTCTAACCATAAACAAGGTGTGCAGTAGTTATGAGAATCGATCTTGATAGTGCTTATACGGAAAATTCACCTCCACCTAAACTGAACTTTACCTCGTACGGAAAGTTGGCCTCCACCTAAACTGAACTTTACCTCGTACGGAAAGTTCGCCTGCACCCGAACCGTACGCGGCAAGTTCGCCTCCACCCGAGCCGTACGCGGCAAGTTCGCCTCCACCTAAACTGTACACGGAGAGTTCGCCTCCACCTGAACTAAACTATATACGGCAAGTTCGCCTCCACCCAAACTGTACGTGGCAAGTTCGCCTCCACCTAAACTAACCTTGACCTTATGTGGCAAGTTCATCTCCACCTAAACCACACCTCACCAGATAACAGTGTCATTTCCTGGTTGGATTAAAAATGTACTCAGCAATAATTTAGGATCTGATCATTACCAAGATTCACAGTTTTATATCAAACAGAAGAACTGATGCATATGAAAAAGATGAAGACGCTCAATGAGATGGATTGACACAGAGGCTACACCAATGGGCTCACGTGAGGATGGCACAGGACTGGGCAGTGTTTTGGTCTGTTGTACATAGGGTCCCTGTGAGTCGGAACTGACTCGACAGCACCTAACAACATATCTAACAGCTTTCAGGGGTGCGACAACCTCTAAAACCTTCATAGTGAATCCAGAAATACTAATATTATACCTTCAGCACTTGACAAAACCTTCTAAGAAATCTCATACAGCAGGAAATTGGTTTTACTAGGACAAGAAAACAGAAATGGGGTGAATTTATCAAGGAAAAGGCTATTTTGTGGCAACTATCATCAAGTAAAAGGCGCACTGGTGGTGCAGTGGTTCAGTGCTCGGCTGCTAACTGAAAGGTCGGCAGTTCGAACCCACCAGGGACAAAGATGTGGCAGTCTGCTTACGTAAAGATTACAGCCTTGGAAACTCTATGGGGCAGCTCTACTCTCCTATGGGGTCGCTATGAGTCGGAATTGACTGGACAGCAGTAGGTATCAAGTAAGTGAAACTTTTGCTTTTTAATGACGTTATTGAGATAGGTCAAAAGAGAAGGAACTTAGAACCTACAGACTGGGAAAAACTTCTGGCTACAACATATCTGTACCTAATAAGGGTCTAATCTTTAATATCTACAAGATACTATAATACCTCAACAACAAAAAGACAAATAATCCAGTTAAAAAATGGGCAAAGGATATGAACAGACACTTCACCAAAGAAGACATTCAGGCAGCTAACAGACACATGAGGAAATCTCACAGTCATTAGCCATCAGAGAAATGCAAATCAAAACTACAATAAGATACCATCTCACCCCAACAAGGCTGGCACTAATCCAAAAAACACAATGTTGGAGAGGTTATGGAGAGATTGGAACTCTTACACAGTGCTAGTGGGAATGTAAACTGGTACCACCACTTTGGAAAATGATTTGGCACTTCTTTAAAAAGCTAGAAATAGAAATACCATACGATCCAGCAATCCCACTCCTAGGAATATACCCAAGAGAAATAAGAATAGACATATGAACACCCATGCTCATTTCAACACTATTCACAATAGCAAAAAGATGGAAACAGCCTAGATGCCCATCAACAGACGAATGGATAAACAAATTATGGCACACACACAAAGGAATACTACGCAACGGTACAGAACAATGATGAATGCACGAAATGTGGCGTGGATGCATCTGAAGGGCATTATGCTGAGTGAAACTAGTCACAAAAGGACAAATATTGTATGAGACCACTATTGCAAGAACTCAAGGAAAGGTTTAAACACAGGAAAAAGCATTCTTTGATGGCTACGAGGGTGGGGAGGGAGGGAGAGGGGAAATCACTAACTAGACAGTAGACGAGGATCAACTTCCCTGAAGGGAAGGACAATACACAATACATGGGAAATCAGCACAACTGGACTGAATCGAAAGCTCAGAAGTTCCCTGGATGCATCCAAACACTCAGGGACAGAGTACCTGAGGCTGGGGCCTGGGGATCATGGTTTCAGGGGACATCTAGGTCAACTGGCATAACGAAGTTCATTAAGAAAATGTTCTGCATCCCACTTTGGTGAGTGGCGTCTGGGGTCTTAAAAGCTTGTGAGCGGCCATCTAAGATACATAAATTGGTCCCATCCCACCTGGAGCAAAGGAGAATGAAGAAAACCAAAGACACAAGGAAAATTTTAGCCCAAAGGACTAAAGTACCAAATGAACCAGAGACTCCACCAGCCTGAGACCAGGAGAACAAGATGGTGCCCAGCTACCACCAGTGACTGCCCTGACAGGGAACACAACAGAGACTCCTGGACAGAGCAGGAGAAAAACGTACAAGAGAAATCAAAATCATGTAAAAAGACCAGACTTAATGGTCTGACGGAGAGGAGAGGAGCCTCTGTAACTATGGCCCTCAAACACTCTGCTAACCCAGAACTGAAACCATTCCCGAAGCCCACTCTTCAGACAAAGATTAGACAGGACTCTAAAACAAAAAGTAATACACGTGAGGAACGTGCCTCTTAGTTCAATCAGATACACGAGACCCAATGGGCAGCTCCTGTCCAAAAGCAGGATGAGAAGGCAGGAAGGGACAGGAGCTGGTCAAATGGACATAGGGAACCCAAAGTGGAAAGGGGGAGTGTGCTCTCACATTGTGGGGATTGCCGCTAATGACACGAAACAATATGTGTATAAATGTTTGTATGAGAAATTAACTTGAGCTGTAAACTTTCACCTAAAAGCACAATAAAAAAAGAAATACATGGCAGTGGCAGAAAGTGCTACTGAATGCCAATTTTTCCCCTCCCTACACCTTAATTTCCTTAATTGTTATTAATCTGTACATCATATATAGACAGATTATAGTTTTCTATTAAAAAAAAGGAAGAAAGAACTTAAAAGATTTCACGGGGGGACAAAAGAAAACCTTTTTTTATGTTTATTTTTTTACCTTATAGAAAGGGCATTCTAGGATGGAGGTTAGGAAAAGCTGTGTCAGTTGGGCCAGACTCAACCTGTCCAAATAGGGTTCTTTACCTGAAATAAAAAGCATCCCAGTCACAGTTCAGTTTGAGCTTTGGTATGCATAGTTAGAGAACATCATGTATGTACAGCATTAACCATCCACTCCAGAAGTAATGTATTTTTATAAGATACTAGGAAATAAACTTGTTAGAATTATGCCCTCTTATTTACCACCAATGAAATCTCACTGACTTCTAAGAACCCAATATCCTAACTACAGAATATAATCTAAAGCGACAAAACATGTTAGTGGAATTACAAAAAATTTCCTTAAACTATGGAGATTCAGAAATTTGATAGATTTGGTAGGCCTTGAATTAAGATGAACAATACCATCCTCTCAAAAAATAAGAAATAAAAAGTTACAGTTGCCCTCTCATCAGAGACTGTAACATGGTGGGTATTACCACCGCTGCCACGACATCCCCATAAGAACACTGAGCTCCTCAGCTAGGGAAGCAGTCTGTCCACCGGAAACCACTTTCCTCCCTCAACAGAATGTGCTCGCGTTCTTGACCCTGCGCTCACGGCATCTGCCACTTCACATCTCTGTATTCAAACTGTTTTGGAAGAGAAATAAAGAGAAAGCGCTGCTCATTGTAAAAGGCGCAGACTTGTTACTTTTAATTTTCCCTCTCACAAGTTATAACCAACTCACCCTGCAGCTGCTGAAGGAAATAAGGGCTAAAAATTTTTGCCATGAAGTTGACTGGATGGCGTTCAATCAGCGAACACGAATGGAGAAGTTTCAGTAGCGTCTTGGGTGGGAAATGATTGAAGTGAGTGACCAGCATGGTTTCTAGCTTCCTAAATAAAGCAGGGGTGTTTGGGGGCAAATAATTGAGTGTGCCAAATGGTTCGATTAACTCAGAAATCTGATGAGGTGAGAATTTTTCTGAGTGGCAAACAAAACTTTCTGCCACTGCATTCAAGATGGGTTTTGAAAAAATCAGTTTTTTACTGCAGTACTTGGTGATTTTGCTGACAACCTCCGGATTCAAAGCGAGACAGAGTGCAGCTACGTGTTGCTCGAGGGCTCTTGTGAAAAATCTGTCACTGTACCCAAAGTAGATGAAAGCCTCTAACACGCTGGCCAGCTCTCCGCTAGTGAAGCGAGGGATGTACCTCACCATGTACTTGCCCAGTTTTATAACCAGAGGAAGCGCCTGCGTCTGGTCGAGGGCCACGAGGGCACTGAGCACCTGGCTGATGGACTTAGGACTCAGGCTGTAAACAACTGACAGGGTGAAGCTGTTGATCTTACTGAGAAACGCCTGGTGTTGGTCCACTTTCTCAGGACATGCCTGAAGTATTCTATAAATGGCCACGACATCCTCTGGGGAAAACTTTTCCAATTCTTCACCTTGCAGTTGAGCTATAATCTGTTCTAGCATCACACAGCCAGGACCCTGCAATTTAACCAGACTTTCTCCGAGAATACAAAGATGGTGGACCTCCAGGCCACCCTTCTGGAGACGGTTCTGGCATTCTGCCACCAGGTTCTCTAACAAGCTAGTCTGAGGATCTACATGTGACAGAGTCAGGGCTTGCAAAGCTCTCACCAAACCAGTGTTTGTCAGAGTTGGAGCTTCCCGTTCCAGCCGAAAGCATAGAGCCTTAAAGACGTGATTGTCCAGGATTTCTTCTGGCAGCCTTCCAGCATCATCTTTCTTTCCCACCTCCCAGATCCGCTGTAAAGCTCCCGCTGCCCCACTGTCAGGCAGCGTTTCCAGCGTGCTTACAAAACTCAGCACTTCTTCCGATGAAGTGAAGTCGTTCAGCCTCCTGTAAAACATCTGTTCATCTGCGTGTTTAATGTTTTGTTCAAGCCTGTCCCAATCGTGCACTCGAGGGGACACCAGCTGGCCAGCTGGCTGAGTCTTACTTCCGTTTTCAGAGTGGAAGTTGTTCCAGCAGGGGTGATGGGACCTGACCCTGGAGGGGGTTGGTCGCAGTGCAAAGAACCAGTAGCACAGATGCTCCCTGACTGCCTGGTGGATGTGGCTCACAGGCTGACTCCTCAGAACGGCCAGGGCTCTGTGTATCTGGAAATCACACAAGTGACAAAGGTTCCTCCGCAGGCCAACTAAAGCCATATCATCAGCTTCTCAAGGCCTCTTGATCTATAACGAAGTTAAAGAAAAAAACACGGTCAGATACATCGAAAACATGATTTCACTCAGCATTGGTGTGCACAAAACTGAGGCTGAGTACCGAAAAACGTGGTTAATAAAAATCCCACTAAAATATATGACGAGGAGAGCAGGATCTTACATCCCAGAGCCTAGACAAATGGCTGCCATCTAACAATAACAGCTTTCATTTGCCAGGCACTGTTGCTAGTGCTAGAGTAAACGGTTTGCGCTGGACTACTAACCTAAAGGTTGCCAGTTTGAACCACCCAGTGGCACTGCATCAGAAAGGCCTGGTGATCTGCTTCTGTAAAGATAGCAGCCAAGAAAATCCAACGGAGCAGTTCTACTCTGTAACACGTGGGGTTGCCAGGAGTCTAAATTGATTCCACGGCAAGTTGTACATGCTTCATGAACATTAATTAATCCTCCCAACAACATGATGAACGAGGGCCTTCCATCTTCATTTTAAAAGTGAGAAAGTGAAGCAGAGAAGTTATTTTGCCGAGTTGACACAGCTAGTAAGAGGCAGAGGTGGGATTCAAACTCAGGCCACCTAGCTCTTGACCACTAGGAAAAATTGCCATTGAGGTGATTTTGACTCATAGCGACCCCATGTGACAAAGTGGAAGCACCCCATAGGCCTTCCTAGGCTGTAATCTTTATGGAAGGAGATCACCAGGTCTTTCTCCCCCAGAGTTGCTGGATGGGTTCAAACCTCCAACCTTGCCATTAGCAGCCAAGCGCTTAACCACTGAACCACCAGGGCCCCCTCTTGACCACACCCCCTAAATATTGGTTGAAATAAGGGATAGCATTTAGTTAAAAGTATATCTACTAAAAAGTGGCAACGGGTAAATGGTCACATTCTGGACAGGCGGAAGCAAGGCATGGGTAAAGAAAGCGTCTACCGGCCCGGAGGTGTTGACTTTTCACAGGAGTTGGGTTTGGGTTAGGACTGAGGAAGGATGGGGTCAGGCTTGGCAAATGGAAAAAACAAAGAGCAATGACGAGTGAAGTGGGGGCAGCCGGGCCAGAACCGAGCCGAGCCCCCTCTGGGGACCTGGGAGAGGAGCCTGCAGAACACGGCGCGGGGAGTCCCGCAACCCACACCCGCACACGCAAGGCCCCTTGGGAACCGGCGGATCCCGGAGACCGCACCCAGGCCGGACACCTCACAGCCGGCGCCCACACACCCACGACCTCCCGGGAACGGGAGGACCCCGGACCCCGCACCCACGGCCGGGCACCCCTACGGCCGGGCACCTCACACCCACGACCCCCTGGGAACAGGCGGACCCCGGACCCCGCACCCACGGCCGGACACCTCACACCCACGACCCCCTGGGAACGGGCGGACCCGGACCCCGCACCCACGGCCGGACACCTCCCACCCGGTGCTCACACCCACGACCCCCTGGGAACGGGCGGACCGCGGACCCCGCACCCACGGCCGGGCACCCCTACGGCCGGGCACCTCACACCCGGTGCTCACACCCACGACCTCCTGGGGACGGGCGGACCCCGGATCCCGCACCCACGGCCGGGCACCCCCACGGCCGGTGCTCACACCCACGACCCCCCGGGGACGGGCGGACCCCGGACCCCGCCCCCACGGCCGGGCGCCCCCACGGCCGGTGCTCACACCCACGACCCCCCGGGAACGGGCGGACCCCGGACCCCGCACCCACGGCCGGGCACCCCTACGGCCGGGCACCTCCCACCCGGTGCTCACACCCACGACCCCCTGGGGACGGGCGGACCCCGGACCCCGCACCCACGGCCGGGCACCCCCACGGCCGGTGCTCACACCCACGACCCCCCGGGAACGGGCGGACCCCGGACCCAGCACCCACGGCCGGGCACCCCCACGGCCGGGCACCTCACACGCGGCGCCTCCAAACCCACGGCCCCCTGAGAGCGGGTAAACCCCACTCGCATCCTCACACCCATAGCCGACGCCCCCAAACCCACGACCCCAACACCGGGTCCCGGGGAGCTGCGCTGCGGCCCGGAGCCGCGGCCTGAGAAGAGCTGACGGCCGAACCCGGAGCCGCACCTGGCTGACACCTACCGAGTTCCGCCCGGCGAGGGACGAGCTCAACATTCGCTGCCCGCGCGAACGCGGCGAGCATCTAGGCATGCGCGGCGGGGAGGTTTTTCCGGGCACCGCCCCCATGCCCTGCTAGTTGTGATTGGCTCCGACTCCCGGAACGAGTTTCCTATTGGTTCAGGTGCCAAGCATGCGCACTTCGGAGCGTTCCCGGCTGGCAACGCGCAAGTCAGGCCCTCCGCTGAGCAGGTGCGGGTCCCTCGGCGGGCAGGTGAGGTCCCTAGGCGGCTCCTCTCCCCGACACCGCGCAGGTGAGGCCCTCGGCGCCAGTCCCGGCCTGGTTCCCGCCCCCTCGGGCTCTGGGGTGGCTTGGGCGGCGCTCTCCGGCCGCCCTGTGGCCTCCCCACCCCGGCGCGTCGTTGGCTTCTCTCAGAAGTAGGAGCCTGGAACTTTGAATGAGGTGGGCGCCGCTCCTCCTTCCCGTGTTTCCCTCCGTGTGCTTTTCAGGACTTGAGTCAATGCAACTGGGGGGCGCGGGGAACGTGGGGGTGTCGGGAAGGGGCGTGCTCTGAACTCTGCAGCGTTCCTGGCAAGCCTTGGTGACTCCTGTCCCGCCGGCTCTCCGTGAGACCTTGGGCCGGCCAGTGCCAGAGACACGTGGCGGGAACTACCTGCCCCACAAGGTGGTTGCAGGAGTTAAGGAGGTTCTGGGCCGTGCAAGTGGTTTAACGCTTTGCTTGCTGCTCACCAAAAGGTCCATTCCAATCCACCCAGGGCCTCCCAAGAGAGGCTTGGCAATCTGTCTACTTACGGTTAAGTACTAAGCTGCCAAGCTGAAAGGTCTGAGGTTCAAACCTACCAGCAGCTCCACGGGAGAAAAGGCCTTGACATCTGCTCCCGTGAAGATTACAGCCCAGGAAACCCTATGGGGCAGCTCTGCTCTGTCACATGGGGTTGCTATCAGCTGGAATTTACTGGACAGCACCCAAGAACATCTATTTTTGAAAGGTCACAGCCCTTGAAAACCCCATGGAGCACAGTTCTACTCTGCACACATGGGATTGCCATAAGTCAGAATCGGCTTTAAGGTTTGGTTTTGGAGAGATTAAGGGTTAACCCTCTGAAGCATCTGGAACATTGGTTGGCTACTAGGAAGTGTTCAATGTTACCTAAAATAATAAGCGATGAGGTTTTCATCGTTATATTTCTGCAGTGCTTGGTCATCTCTATATGTGTGGTGTCTTCACGTTATTCTTTGTCATTTACCCATTCGTTTGTTTAATTTACTAGCACATACTGTATTCCAGGACCTATTGTGGCCCCTAAGGATATCCTATAATTTTGCTTTTTAACTTGTTACCTAACAATTATTTTACCTGTTAGTTTCTTTGTGGCTTAATTTGTCCTTAGGTATAATTGGCCGGGGGAGAGGGGGGAACATTGCTGTCAAGTTGATTCTGACTCATAGCGACCTTGTACAACAGTAGAACTGTCGCATAGGATTTTCAAGGAGCGACTGTGGATTTGAACTGCCAGTCTTTTGGTTAGTAGCTGAGCTCTTAACTATTACCAGAGGGTCATAAAATGGTTGGTTGCTCGTTTGTCAAAAGCCAAAGTTTTGGTTTGTGTTTCCGTTTAAATCTGTCAAACCTGACAGTTCCCAGGTTTAGGCACAGTGAATGAACATCGAAAAAAGTCTGTGAGTGACCTTTACTGTGCTCCTGGTTATGTTTTCGGGAAGAACATATGAACTAGTAAAATGTTTGAGTGGATTGGAAGTATATACACATATATATACATGCACATATACACATGCATATATACACATGTATGTATATATGTGATACTGAATTAAATAACAGATGAGAGTATTGTTTCAATTAACTGTGGTACTGTGATTAATTTGTTTAGCACTAGGATCAAACAGAAACCAAGAAGCCTACAATTTTAATGAAATTTTTACTTTTATCTTTTTTAAAAAAAGCAGCAAAAAGATATCCAAGGTTTGTGAGTACTGACTGCTGTGTTCCAGATATTGTTTCAAGTGCTTCCCACATATGAGGTCATTTGTTGAGAGGGTATTATCATCTTCGTTTTGAGCATAAGGCAGCTGAGGTGTAGATCAGTGAAGCAGCTTGCCTAAAGGTACAGCTCTGAATGGCAGAATCTCGCTTCAAATCCAAGTAGTCTGACCCCAGAATATGATTCTGAACCATGGAATTTAATCCCTTATTCTCTTGTGTGTCAGAGTAGAACTGCTCCACAGGATTTTCAAGGCTGTGACCTTTCGGAAGCAGATCACCAGGCCTTTCATCCCAGGTGCCTCTGGGTGGATTCTAACCACCAACTTTTTGGCTCGCATCCGAGTGCTTTAACCACTGTGCCACCAGGGCTCCTGCCGCCCAGGGCCCCTTTGTTAAAGCTTATGAGGGACTTAATCCCTGCAGGCTGTTGCTGCTTCCCTAAAAAGGGACTCCCTTTTCCCACAGTGCAGCTGTCCCAGTGATAGTATGTGTCTTGCAGGGATGAGGAGGTTTCTGTTACTGTACGCGACACAGCAAGGTCAGGCAAAAGCCATAGCAGAAGAAATCTGCGAGCAGGCGGCCACACATGGGTTTTCTGCAGACCTGCACTGCATCAGTGAGTCGGACAAGGTAAGAGCTGCTCCTCTGCGGGTGTTTTCTGTCTTATGCTTGGAAAAGAAAGTGACGTGTGTCAAAGTACAAAGTAGGACGCTAAAAGCACCAAAGTGCTTTTCTTAAAATCGCCAGAAATTTATTTTATCAGCTGTATTGTCAGTTTCCTGCTAGTTTTTTATTACATAAAAATGTCCATTTGAATTGGGTGAAAGATTCTGAGAAACCAAAGCAAGTAACATTGCTCACTTTTCTCTACTATAAATTGAGTAGCATATGCATATATTATCTCATGGGGTGACTGTGAGGGCAAGTGAGGTACGTGAGAAAGTGCTGCAGTGCCAGGGGTGTGTGTGTGCGTGTGTGCACACGCACTGCAACTCATGATCCCTGTCCCCCATGCGTTTTCCCAGAAGAAAGACCTTGTTAGAGTTCCACCAGGTGAAGGACTGCCTGCCTTCTTGTCTGGGTTACCTAGTGCTGCTATAACAAATACCACAGGTGGAGGGCTTCAACAAAGAGAAGTTTATTCTCTCACAGTCTAAGGGGCTAGAAGCCCAAATTCAGGGCGTCAGCTCCAGGGGAAGGCTTTCTCTCTCCGTTGGCTCTGGGGGAAGGTCCTTGGCATCAGTCTTCCCTTGGTTTAGGAGCTTCTCAGCGCAGGGACCTCAGGTCCAAAGGACACGCTCTGCTCCCGGTGCTGCTTTCTTTGTGGTATGAGGTCCCCTGGTCTCTCTGCTCCTTATTTCTCTGCTCACTTGTCTCTTTTATATCTCAAAAGAGATTGGCTTAAGACAGTCTAATCTTATAGATTTCATCAACATAACCGCTGCTAATCCATCTCCTTAACGTCACTGCTGCTAATCGTCTCATTCATATCATAGTGATAGGATTTACAACAGACAGGAAAATCACATCAGGTGACAAAATGGTGGACAGTCATACAATACTGGGAATCATGGCTTAGCCAAGTTGATACACGTGTTTTGGGGGGGACACAGTTCAATCCATGACATTCTACCCTTTGGCCCCCAAAAGTTCATGTCCTTGCCACACGTAAAACACATTCACCCCATCATATCATAGCAAAAGTCTTAAATCAACTCCAAGTCCAAAATCCAAAAATTCTTCCTCGTCTCTGAAACCTAGAATACAAGTTATCTACTTCTAAAGTACAATGGTGGAACAGCTGCAAGCTAGACATTTCCATTACAAGTGGAAGAAATTGGAGGAAAAGAAGGGATAACAGGCACCAAGCAAGTCAGCAGAACACATTACATTAGCCCTCAAGGCTTTGAAAATAATTCTCTGTTCTCAGAGACCATTTACACAATGACCTTGCCCTCCAGACTCTAGGTATTGGCCACACTGTTCGGATTCTAAGTGGAGGCCCCTCGGCCCTGAGCTTCAGCTCTGTCTTCCAGGCCCACTGTCACAGCAACTCTGCTCCCTTGGCTTTAGGTGCACCTTTTGCTTGGTCCATCTGAGTGACGACGCCACCCTTAGGAACTCCAGAGGCCATTGCTCACCCTTTGAGACCCCAGAGGTCATGGCCATACCTTTTGAGACGGAGGCAGCTTGGCTTCCTGTGTTCCTTATCTCTTCAGCTTCTGCTTCCTGGTTCCTGGGCCTCATGCCCGCGTCTGCCCTGCAGGGGCAAGTGTTCCAAAGCTCTGTAGCTCCTCCAATAAGTGCCTGTAGGCACCCCACTCTGCCAGGAAGCCTTCTGCGCACAGGCACTCAGCTGTCTCTCTCTCCATGGGTCGGCTCCAGCGCTGTCTCTTGCTGGTCTCCTGGTTCTGCTGCTTCCGGTTCTCTGCTGCTGCTTCTCGCTGTCTGCTCCGTCTCCAGTATACCAGCTCTCCTCGTTTCCTTCTGAGTCCTCTACCCATTCACAGTTTCAAAACCACTTCCACATTTTAGGTATCTGAGCAGCGTCCTACTCTTGGTACCAAATTCTGTCTTAGTCATCTAGTGATGCTATAACAGAAATACCACGAGTGGATGGCTTCAACAAAGAGAAGTTTATTCTCTCACAGTCTAGGAGGCTAGAAGTTGGAATTCAGGGCGCCAGCTCCTGGGAAAAGCTTTCTGTCTCTGTCGGCTCTGGAGGAACGTCCTTGTCATCAATCTTCCCTTCGTCAAGGAGCTTCTCAAAGCAGGAAACTTAGGTCTAAGGGATGCGCTGTGCTCCCGTCACTTCTTTCTTGGTGGTATGAGGTGCCCTTGTGTCTCTGCTTCTTGTCTCTCTGCTCACTTCTCTCTTTTATATCTCACAAGAGATTGGCTTAAGACAATCTAATCTTGTAGATCTCATTAATGTAACTGCCGCTAACCCATCTCATTAACGTCACTGCTGCTAATCATCTCATTCATCTCATAGTGATAAGATTTCCAACACACAGGAAAATCATATTAGATGACAAAATGGTGGACAGTCACACCATACTGGGAATCATGGCCTAGCCAAATTGATGTACATATTTTTGGGGGACACAATTCAATTCATGACACTTCTTGTTTGAAATAAAATTTAAAGGAGAAGTGTAAGAGTCTGAGGAGACTCAGCTTCTTAAGATCAGGGACTGTATGTACTCTGTGTTCAGGCTCTGCAGAAGTTCCTTCCTGAGGGTACACAGGCTCTGTAATAGTTCTGTTTTCTCCTGGTTATCCGGATTCAGATGACCCTGTGTCAGACAGTTCAGGCTGTAACAGAGATGACCTGCTGACCACTGAGTCGTCAGAAACCACCCTGCCAGTACCCACTCACTCCACTGTGGGGTTTACATTAGTTTTACCCGGAGAATTTGGTCTTAGTCCTGGGTCCCTGAGAAATGACTCTAAGCCTTGGAATTTCCTGAGTAATTAAAGTGTTTTTGAAGAGAGGAGCCCTGGTGGCCCAGGGGTTAAGAGCTCGGCTGCTAACCAAAAGGTCGGCAGTTCAAATCCACCAGCCGCTCCTTGGAAACCCTGTGGGGCGGTTCTGCTCTGTCCTATAGGGTTTCTATAAGTCGGAATCAACTCAGTGGAAACAGGTTTGTTTTTATGGTTTTGTTGTCTAAGAGGCCTCCAGGCCACACGTGAGGGTTTGTGCTGATGAGGTGGGGCTGGCCTGGCCAGAGAGACCAGCAAGCGGCCTGGCATTAGCTGACCTCAGGAGAGGTGGGCTGATTCCATAACCACGATTACCTAATGAGTCTCCAGTAAAGGCTCTGGACACGGAGCTCCCTGGGCTTCCTGGTTTGTGAGACGTTGGTGCCCGTGGGATGGTAGTGCGTCCCTTTTTGGGACATGGGAGCTCCACATTGGGAACCTTCCCGGACCTCACCGTACGCGCCTCTTCGTTTGTGCTCTTTTTTCCTACAGGAAAGTGAGTTCTGTGAGTCGGTCCAGCAAATTGTTGAATGCAGTGGAGTGGTGGGAACCAGCGGCTGAGACGTGAGGGGGGCTGGGAACCTCTCAGCTTACGGCTGGTATCCTGTGGCAGTAGAGGGAACCCTCAAATTTGTAGCCAGTGGGTCAGAAGAAGTGAGGGAGCCCAGGGGCGGGACCTGAGCTTGTGGTCGGCATCCTGAAGGGATAGAGGGAAATCCTGAATTTGTAGCCAATCAGTCATCTCTGCGGGGAACCCCAGGGAACTCAGGTTTGCGGCCGGTGTCTGAAGTCCTGGGCTTACTTGACAGTCTGGAGGAGCGTGTCCTTTAACCTGTGAGCTCTGACCCAGCTCGGGGTGCTTAGGGTCTGAGGCACCTAGTGTCCAAACAGAAGTGACAGAATAGCAGGGGCCTTGATTGATGTTGATGATTATTAACCCCTCAGTTAGAATCAGAAAAAGTGGATTTGATTTTTATCCTCACACACGTTCACGGTCTTGTCTGTCTTGTCACACATCGAGTTCAGAAGACTAGACCGTCAACAGCACAGGTGAATTGTAAACCCAGCTCAAGGAAGGAGACCTACCCAAGTTTCCTTATGAGCGCTGCCTGGTGACTCCAGGTGAAGTCAGTTACACAAAAGGGGATGTCCCCGAGGACAGCGCCACGGCCCACACGCAGGCAGTGTCATTATCCTGTGGTAACTTGATTTACCTTGTGGGAGCCAGATGATGGGATAGAGCCCAAATCCGTCCCACTAAGCAAACAAAGCCATTGGCATCAAACGGCTGTTTGAAATAGGTAAATTTGGGAGAGAATTAGTGGAGAAACTTCATATATCAGACTTGGCAATACCAGTGATCTCATTTACAGTTGATACTTTCCTTGGCTGTCTGGAACCCTCAGGGGATAAGGAGCCGGTCTCCAGAGCCAGCTCCCCGATCGTGAGGATTACCGCTTCTAGTTTCCCAACTTGAGCCCTGTGCCCCGTGCAGTCCAGGTGACCGGCTCCGTTTGGTTTTGTATTTTGCTGAAGATTCCAGAGATGTTGTGGTTTCAGTGCCCGAGTCTGCCAGAATATCTGTTGTTCCCTTCTTATCTTCCATTTTAATCCTGATCACCTGTGTATCTGTGCACTTCTTTTGTAGTTGTATTCATTTTGTTGTTGTTGAGAAGATACACAGCAAAACATACACCAATTGAACTCTTTCTACATGTACAATTCAGTGACCATTCTTACCTTCCTTTTCCGAGTTGTTCCTCCCCCGTTAACATAAACTGACTGCCCCTTAAGGTTCCTATCTAATCTTCCCAGTTGCTGTTGTCAGTTTGATCCCAGATAGATAGTTCTTAAATGAGCATAATGCTCAAGGCAGATCTTTTTTTTTTCTTTAACTAGTTAAGCTAAATTGTTGTTTGGTTTTAGAAAGACTTCAGGAGATCTTTGGTTTAAGGTTTAAAGATTTATCTCAGAGCAGTAGTTTTAGTCGTTCATCCAGCCTCCGTGGCTCTGGGAAGTCTGGATTCCGTGAGAATTTGGATTTCTGTTCTGCATTTTCCCCCTTTTGATCAGGATTCTTCTATAGTCTGTTTCTTTGTTTCTTTTTTGAAAAATCCCTTTGCTTGCTTTTTTTCCTTTGTCATGGAAAGCTGTTCCCACTGAAGCAGCTTCTTTTCCTCCTTGGCAGCTCATCACTGTGCATAGTCTTTGGCTCTTAGCTGGGCTCTTCTGTGCTGGGGACTTCTTCCGTGGCTGTTTCTCCCCTTTCTAAAGACCGTGTTGGTTTTTTGTCCAGGGCGGTGGGTTTGCCTGGTTGTATGTAGTTTCCAAACTGTCCCACAGGTCCAAGGGCACTGAAAGCTGGGCGTTGCTGCTTTGACAGTACTGTAAATAGCCTTACATGTTAGCGCTCATGGTAACACTTGACTCAAGATACAGTTGCAAATAGTTGGTTTATCAGTCCCGTCTCCCTCTAATTTTCCTGGAAATGGAAGGGTAGACTAGATGGAAGCCTGTGGTGGGGCCCGCCTCTGCTTCTCGGGTAGCACACGGGGAGAGGGAAACGTTAAACCCGCTGACCTCCCAGTGACCATCAGCAAAGTGCGTGCGTGTGTCCCACTGAGCATGTCCTGTACTGGACGGCTCGACCCCCTCTTCCGCTGGTTACTGGGCTGGTCACTCAGGCGTGCATCTCTGATAATGTGCTAAGAAGGAGAATGGAAGGAATTGCAAGACAGGAAACAACGAAGATTGCTTTGCTGGTGTGTTAAGTCACACGTGCATACAGCAGTCAGTCCCTGAAGCGAGATCCTTGTCTTTGTTCGTCACTGTTGGTTGCTGTCCGGGCTGCCCCGGCTCGTGGCCACCGTATGTGGAACGGAAGCGAACGGTACCCAGTCCTGCACCACCGTCACCGTCTTTGATGTTTGGAGTCCGTTCTTGTCACGGTGGTGTCGGTCCGTCTCTTTGAAGGTCTCCGTCGTTTTTGCTGACCCTCTCCTTTCTCTTGTGTTTGCAGTATAATCTGAAAACCGAAACAGCCCCTCTGGTTGTTGTTGTTTCTACCACGGGCACCGGGGACCCGCCGGACACGGCCCGCAGGTTTGTTAAGGAAATACACGACAAGACGCTGCCGGCTGGTTTCTTCGCCCACCTGCGGTATGGACTGCTGGGTAATGAACCTTCTGTCTGTCCTACGAGCTCTGTTACTGGCTGTAACGCGGGGGCCTGGGAGCTTCTTTAAAACCATGAAACAGACTTCTACGGGGTTTTTTTTATTTTTTTAAATACAAGTATTTAAAACATTAATAAATACGTACATAAGTGTAAACAGGTGCTGTCTGGTGTGAACGCCCTCCCCATCTCCTCCCCACAGGAGCGTCTCCTCCCCGCAGGAGCATCTCCTTCCTGCAGGAGCATCTCCTTCCTGCGGGAGCATCTCCACGGAGCCCCTGTAGTTGCATCCGTAACCAGGGGTGCACGTCAGGTTCCATTGTAAAACGTGCAAACCTCCTAACACAGCTTCCCCGAGGGAGGAAGCCTGCCTACCCATTCTCTGTAAAAGGCTCCCAGGGGATGCTGATCCCTTCCCTCCTCTGAGAATCATCCCCCAGGAGAGTGGTTTCAGTCCTGGCTGCACATGGCAATCGTCTGAGGGAGTGTTTAGTAAACACCATTACTGGGCCACACCTGCGGGAATTCTGACTCGGTTGTTCTAGGGTAGGGCGCAGGCATCAGTATCTTTAAAAATTCCCAGGTGACTCTAACAGGCAGTCCGGGTTACGGACTACTGGCCTCAGCTCTGTGAAGTGTAGTTTAAAATGTGAAGATAAAGGATCTGAAGGATGAGCACAGCAAGACAGGCTCCAGAGAGAGAATTCGGGGTCCGTGTTCCTCGCTTGAGACCCGTAGTATTCATTTTGGAAGATTTTTTTTTTTTCCCTGGGAGTCGCTAGCCAGGATGGATTTTGCTTTAATAAATTGTTGGTGGGAAATTGGAGATTCAAGACCCTGCTCTGGATCTATCATGTCTAACATGCTCAAGAGAGTATTTCATAGCTTTTTTCTTTTTTTTTTTTTTTTAACTCAGGCTTTTAATAATAGGCAAAGGGTTATATGAAAAATGTTTACTAAAATAAATAGAATATAAAATTATATTTGTGTGTATGTTAAGGTCAGACCCTACTAAAAATGTGATGATGGAATAATAGAAGTTAACATTGGTTGTATTTCAATAGATTCTTAAATTTATACTCTTCCTTTATTTTCTAATCACTGTTTTCAACAGTTAACACGTTACTTTGAAAATTCCTCAAAACATTATGAAAAAGAAAAGACTGTAGCCTAGCCAACTGTTCTCGTCAATCTAAAGCACAAATATGGATCCACCAATCTCTCACCCTGCTCTTACCAGGGAAGAATGTGGAGATAACAATTGAAAAATGAAACTTTTAATTTTAAAATTCAAACCAGATACGAAAAGAAGTTAGTCCGTTTTCTCACCAGGAGGCATACAAGCTGTTCATCGTTTACCCAGCACAGAAACATTTGCAGCAAGCGCTGTTTGTCCTCCAGACATACTCCATGTGAGGATCAGCAAACCCTTTCTGTAAAGGGCCAGATAGGAAATATTTATGGCTTTGCAAGCCATGTGGTCTCCATCACAGCTACTCACCTCTGCTTTTGTAGCTCAAAGGCAGTCAAAAACAACACATTAACAAATGGATGTGACTGTGTTCCAATAAAACTTTGCTTACAGAAGCAGGTAGCGGTGGGAGTTGGCCCACAGCCTGGTGTGTGCAGACCCCTGCTCTGGATCAGTGAAGTCTACAAACACAGGTGTCAAGTTTTTAAACCCACCTAATACTTTTTTAAGACTTGTATTTTCACACACAGATTCATGGAAATGAAAGAGTGAAATAGGTTTCTTTTAATATTAAGTGGTCAAATTATTTGTTTTGTTTCTGTATGTCTGGTGCTTTTACACAGTAAAACAGAAGATAATTGTCTATATGCTTAGTATTAATCAAGGAAAAATTAATAAACTGTGACACTATACAGGATCTCTTCCTTTATGAATAAGGGCATAGAATATAATTGTTTTAAACGTCCAGCTCTTCTTTATATCTTTAAAGGTGGTGGTTATTGTTGGGTGCTGTCTAACTGGTTCTTTAAAGGTTCATATGGACTAATCATTTATTTGGGCTCTTTAGGTCTGGGTGACTCAGAATATACCTACTTCTGTAATGGGGGAAAAATAATTGATCGACGACTTCAGGAACTTGGCGCCCGACATTTCTATGACACGGGACATGCAGACGACTGTGTAGGGTAAGTGCGATCTCCTTTTCTGCTCTGCTTGTCCCAGTCCACCCTGATTTAGTCCTGACATCGGGGAGTTTTGAAACGTGTTGGGCGTCAGCTTACCACTGAAACTTCCATCTTGAAAGTCATATTTGTGTTTTGTTAACTTTTTTGGCTTTAGGACCCAAGGTCAGCCAGACTTCCCTGTTTTGGTGATTTTCTTCTGTTCCTGAGTGTGCTTCATCGTCAGTATCTGTTAGTGGGAAGAAGGAAGAGTGATGTCTCTGTATTTTGGAGTGTGCCTCTCAGTGTGGCATTTTCTTTAGGAGATTTACTGCAGTCACTCAGGAAATTCAGCAGTGTGCACGCGTGCTTCTCTGTGTGCACATGTGTCTTCTCGTGGAGGGCGTCCTGTCCCACCACTGCTGACATGACACACGGGCTGCCGTGTGCTGACCGGGGCGCTCTTCCCGGCTCACGCTTCTTCTGCCTGAGTTTCCATTCGCCACCTCGCCAACCACACCTACAGTTTCTGTTTTCGTGATTTTTATTTATTTTTGTTCTTACAGCTTAGCATTTCGCCCTGTGTGCTACCTTTTAAATCCCCTTAGCAGGCTAGTGCAGATGTCTTACAGGCATTGTCCCATAACCTGTTCTGTCATTTGCCCTTAGTATCTGTCTTAGCCAGATAACGGCACACACTGGGTTCTTTCTACTATGCATGTATTAAATGCGCGTTCACACACTGAGGCCGTCTCTGTGAATTATGACAGATTCAGCTATTGTCTTACTTTCCTGCGTGTTAGAACTTTACACCTGGTGTGTCGGAGACACCTGTGATCCTCCCCTAAGCTCGTACCTGGGGTCCCCCTCATCCCCCGTTGTCTGCAGCTGTGATGCTGTGGCCACTCCCACACCCGCCGCACAGGTCGTCTCGTCCTTCCCTCTCGTGCTCCCTTTCACTTCACCTGCCGCGCAGGTGGTCTCGCCCTTCCCTCGCGTGCTCCCTTTCACTTCACCTGCCGCGCAGGTGGTCTCGCCCTTCCCTCGCGTGCTCCCTTTCACTTCACCCGCCGCGCGGGTCGTCTCGCCCTTCTCTCGCGTGCTCCTTTCACTTCACCCGCCGCGCGGGTCGTCTCGTCCTTCCCTCGCGTGCTCCCTTCACTTTTGTCCCTTCATGGGGCTTTTCTTGTCCGATCCTGTTGACATGAAGTGTTTGTGGTCTCGTAGCGGTTGTGTTTCCGTACTAACTCCTCCTAACCCATTGGCCTGTCAGTCACTCAGTCCTCGCTCTGCTTCTCTTCAGAGGCTCTCGGTGGCCCAGCTCGTGTGTGGATAAGCAGTACAGTTCTTGGATGTGTACTTCAGCAGCCGGCACATCTTAATGTTTCTACCTAATGACTTAAGATTTTTGCTTTTCTAACACTAAAGTATCTTCAAGAAGACACCCTCGCCCAGTGTATCACCACGTAGGGTTAAGAATGCAGACTCTGGAATCCCAGTGCCTGGTTTCAAACCCTTGGTCCTCCACGCACTGACTGGGACACCTTGGCCGGATTCTATAAACTGTGTGTGTCGGTCCTCTGCCAATAGACTGTGGTAGTACACACCGCGTAAGGTTCAGGGAGGCTTAGGGGACTCAGTACCTGTTCTCCCCTTAGAACATGCCTCTCATACAGTGAGCCCTCCATGGACGTTAGCTGTCTCTGTGGTTACACATACCGTCATCCTAGTGGTGAGGTGGTGTTTTAAATAGCCATCGTAATGGAATCCATGACTATAAATTTGCCTTCCCAAAGGCTCCTCAGAGATAGAGGAGAGGTAGAACCAAGTTTTGAGCCATACATATACTGCGTGACCCCTAGCGAGTACAGTGAAACTGTAGCAGGAGTCGTGCTAAGATGAAGGTTGGTGAGTCGGCTAGGTGAACATAGAGTGCGGGTGATCGATGTGATTGTCGTTTGTGGTATTTAGAGGAACCTTGACTTTTGGTTAAGTTCTGTTAGCCACATCAGCATTTACTATGCCTGTTTAAAAGTATAAGTTCTTAAACACAGAGTTTTAAAATCTTTAAGAGTATAACTATTTTAGAAAACGAAGACGAACTTGTGTTTCTGTTGCCCCATTCCTGAAACGTCTTTGTTTCTGTTTTCTGATGTTTCTATGTGCATGGTTTTTTACAGCGACAGTACTAATAACGTTCTGTTTCTTTCTTTCTTTCCTTTCTTTACCTAACTGTTCATCAGTGTTTCTGTATTCTGAATAGCTTCACACCTGGTATTAACCGCTGAATAGCACCTGTCAGATGGGCAGACTGCCGTTAGCCGTTCTGGAGAACTTAGCTGTTTTGCTTCTTGTCTCTTCTGTTCAACAATCCAGTTTGGAGCTTGTGGTTGAGCCGTGGATTGATGGACTCTGGGCCGCCCTCACAAAGCACTTCACATCGAGGCGAGGGAAGGAAGACGTGGGTGGAGCCCCCATAGTGGCAGCCAACGCCTCATTGAGGACAGACCCTGTGAAGCCAGCAGTTTCACACATTGAATCACAAATCGAGCTTCTGCGATTAGACGATTCGGGAGGGAGGGATTCTCAGGCTTCGGGACAAGACACAGTGAACGGTGGTCAGACAGGTGCCCTGATCGAAGACTTTGAGCCCTCACTCATCTGCTCAGGACCCCCACTCTCACGGGCCTCCCTCAGTATCCCCGCTCTGCCCCCCGAGTACTTGAAGGTGCGTCTGCAGGAGCCGCTTGCCCAGGTAAGCAGTTGTGCTTCATACTATTCAGTGATGTCTTACCGCAAATATTTGTTCTGTGTTTGTTACTACCTTGGAAACCCTGGTGGCATAGTGGTTAAGAGCTTGGCTGCTAACCAGAAGGTCAGCAGTTTGAATCCACCAGGTGCTCCTTGGAAACCCTCTGGGGCGGTTCTACTCTGTCCTATAGGACATGGGTATTTGTGCTGTTTTTGTTACTGCATTTACGGTAGAGTTCAGCAAAGGACAGCATGCGGCCACGTTTTTGTAAATAAAGTTTTATTGAACGTAGCCACGTCCATATGTTTATGTGTTGTCGATGTCTGCTTTCGTGCTGACGCCGGCGTAGTTGAGCAGTTGTCACTGAGACTGTGTAGCTGGTAAAACCTACGGTGTTTGGTTCTCCAGTGTCCCAGCGGCTAGTGCCCCCCCTTCCCCGGGTACAGCACCCCACCTCCTGGTGCCGGGCCCTTGTCCCCGTGGGTCTGCTCGGTGTGGTGTTCTCAGCACCAGCCAGGCGGTGGTCAGCTCCAGCCCCCGCTTCAGCACCGTCCTCCTCCCACGCTGACACTGACCGTCGCGGGCTAGGTTCCCAGGGTCAGAGGGGGCTTTTCTAGGGCATCCTCCTGGGGTCCTCTGCTGAACTGCAATGTAGCCTCTCGGCAGAGGCTTCTGACGGCCCCCGGGGTCTCTATCCCGGGACGGCCCTTCAGACCCAGCCCTTCAGTCTCACCCTGAGTGGGGCCAAGGGGCTGGGACTTCAGAGTCATTGACCAGTCATGGACGTGGCTGCCTCTGAGAGGAGGCGTGGCCTGACAGCACTGGGGGATCACAGGGGTGACTGACAGCAGGGCCTTCTTCTGGCTGCACCCCAGCAGCCCCTGCTGAGAGCAGGCTGGATGGTGCATATTGGTGCCTTTTGGACCCCAGCACTCAGTTCGACATCCCCCCAGCTTCCCCATATACCAAGGTATACCAGCCATCCAGGATAAATCCACTGGCACTTTCTAAATGTTGTGTTCTATCTGTAAACTCTGGAGCAACGAGTTAGGAAAGGGTGTGATGCCAGTACCAAGGCCTGCGTCTCTGCGTTCTGTGCTGTCCGTTCAGGAGTCATAGCCACAGGCTGCCGTTTAAACCTAAATAAACGAGTCGACAGCTCAGCTCCTCCTCCGCACTCGCTGTGGTGCGAGGCTCAGTAGCCACGTGAGGCTGGTAGCTCTTGTATTGGACAGCGCAGAGGCGGGGCATTTCTCTACTGCACAGCCCTGCCTGGCACCACGGGAGTCCCCTGGGCCACCCGCACAGACACATTCCAGCCTTGTCAACCCTGTCATCGCTTCTGGGGTCGCCTTCCTGAGACATTTGCAAGCGTGCTGTTTCCGTCCACCTGCTTTCCTAGGAGGACTAGGAAACGCTCTTGTCTGACAGTCACAGTGTGCATTTCAGAACTCCAGAGTCTGACGGACAAGGAGTCAGAAATACAGACGAGCTTCTCTTCTGGAAGAGTGGGATGTGGTTTTTAAATGATGTCTGCGGTCAGAAAGGAGTGCTTACACGACCAGGAGGCTTTGCAAGATCGCATAGAGAAGTCCCCAAGTAAAAGAATGGTATGGCTGAAAATTGCATTTAGTTATATTTTATCGCGTTCTTTTCCAGGAGGAAAGCCGACCGTCTGTGACTTCAGTGGATTCAGTCTTTCAAGTTCCAATCTCAAAGGCAGTTCAGCTTACTACCAACGATGCCGTAAAAACCACTCTGCTGCTGGAACTGGACATTTCGGTGAGTTACAGCATTGATTGCTTGGCCCAGTTAGAGCCTCAAGACCCCGCAGAGGGCTGTGCGTGCCGTTACACAGGCTCAGGGGGAGAGGCCCGCTGCCTCTGGACCCGGCCTTCCATCCCGCCTCACCCTGTTCCTGCTCCACCTCAGCGGAGCCTTTGAAGAACAGTGGAGTCAGAGCAGGAGTTCACACCTAAGCGGCCAGCGACAGTCACGTCGTAGAAGGTTAATTTTACAGAGCGGTAGCTCTCCGACTCCTGTGACAATTTGGGAAACAGTATAGACCCTTTCTCCCGGAAAATGATGATGTGTGAAGCATGTCTCCTGCAGCTTTGGGGGGCTGTGCCCTCCCGCTCTGAACTCACCCACCCCCACCAGAACCCACTGACCTCAGGTTAAGAACTGAATGATAATCCCAAATCCTCGGGGCGTGAGAGCAGCTTCAGGGTCACGTTTTGGGGAGGCCCTGGGAGACTGCCTGAGTTTGCTTTCTGAAAGTCAACACATGGGGGTGGCTAAAGTGAGCTTCCTGCTAGCAGGAGAGAGCTGTGGCAGGCGTCTGAACTGGGTGGTTGGACCCACCTGCTATGGCAGAGTCCCGGATTTCCTTTCAACGCGTGAGTAATCTGTGCTGTCAGATCCTTGTACTACGTAGCCCAACCCTTTTGTTTTTTGTTCTTGTGCTGTACATCTTTGTCAGAGGGAGGCAGGGCCTGCCAGTTGCTGCGTCTGTCGGGGTCACAGGTCCCTTTCCAGGACCCTGGTCTGTGTCCGCGGCCAGAGCCGCCCCAGGACCTGAAGCCGGTGGACACCATGAATAGACGCGACGGGAACAACTCGGCTCCAGCCATGTCTGCTTGTAACAAGCCAGATCGTGTGACATTTCATGCCCATTAAGGAAAAATAACATGTCTCCTCCCTGCCCTCCCCCTCCCCAAAAGGGAAGGAGTGAAGTGAGGGGGAGGAAATTGAAAACCAAAGTAGATGGCCGGGGGTATAGAGAGACCTTTAAGTGGGTCACCAGAAACACTCCTTCCTCAGGCCCCTGCTCTGGGAAAATGCTGAAGGTCTTCGTTTTCCTTCTGTAAACACTCAGTTTTAGAAAGTATTGATACGTGCAGTACTGGATACCTCCTAGTAAAAGTAGGCTCGTGTGTTGGTTCGCTATATTTGTTCCTTTGGTTTTTGCGCTTAGAGTGATTCTGTGTCTGAGTTCATGTATTGAAATGGTCATATAGTGTTTGCACTTGGAGTGATTCTATGAGTTCATGTATTGAAATGGTCATATAGTGTTTGCAGTTGGGGTGATTCTGTGTCTGAGTTCATGTATTAAAATGGTCATGTAGTGTTTGCACTTGGAGTGATTCTGTGTCTGAGTTCATGTATTGAAATGGTCATGTAGTGTTTGCACTTGGAGTGATTTTGTGTCTGAGTTCATGTATTGAAATGGTCATGTAGTGTTTGCACTTGGAGTGATTCTGTGTCTGAGTTCATGTATTGAAATGGTCATGTAGTGTTTGCAGTTGGAGTGATTCTGTGTCTGAGTTCACGTATTGAAATGGTCATGTAGTGTTTGCACTTGGAGTGATTCTGTGTCTGAGTTCACGTATTGAAATGGTCATGTAGTGTTTGCAGTTGGAGTGATTCTGTGTCTGAGTTCATGTATTGAAATGGTCATATAGCATTTGCACTTGGAGTGATTCTATGTCTGAGTTCATGTATTGAAATGGTCATATAGCGAGCTGCGTTTTTCTGGTTTTGTTTTCACCTCACAACTTAAATCTTTGGTCACCCTCTCTCATTGGGCTTCTTCCCTAGAAAACAGACTTCTCCTGCCAGCCTGGAGATGCCTTCCACGTGGTCTGTCCGAACAGCGAGGAGGAGGTCCAGAGCCTGCTCCAGAGGCTGCAGCTCACACACCAGAGAGAACACCGCATCCTCCTGGAGATTAAGGAGAACACACGGAAGAAGGGTACAGCCTGAGGGTGTTGCTTCACTTCCTAGGGGCCCTCGGGCCCGTGGATTGGAGCTCATAGGCAAGAGGGCCCCCCACCTCCCTTTGGAGGCCCCGTCAGACGCCCACTGTGCAGCGCAGGCCAGGGCAAAAGCGCTTGCTAATGGTTCACGTGTTAACTTTTGTATTAAAAACACACCAAACTCATTGCCATTGAGTTGATTCTGACTCATAGTGACCCTGTTGGGACAGTGTAGAACTTCCCCATAGGGTTTCCAAGGAGTGGCTGGTGGATTCGAACTGCTGACCTTTTGTTAACAGCCATAGCCCTTAACCACGGTGCCACCAGGGCTCTGTGGAAAATTAACTTTTGCATTAATTGCGCTAAATAAGGTAGTGGCTTTTCTACTTATTAGATATTATTGAACATAAAAAATTAATGTGTCTCTGTATAGTCTTTCGGAAGCAATAGCCTGGAACCATTTTTTAAAAAATTGTTTTCCTGTTACATTTAATTCTCGTAGAACATTTATTAATGCCTGTTGATTGTGTATTATTTGATTTTTCCATAATTATTATTTTTTTAATCTAAATACACATTAATTTCTTGAATCTTAAGTTCTTTTGGTTCTCATGTTCTTTTCAAGATTAACATATCATAAAATCTAATGGAACATTGCCATCTTCTGGCATTTTGTCCCTTGGTTTGAGATCGTTCTTTCTTTTGTGTGGCATGCCTGGATTTGGTAGCCATGGCTAATATAATAATGCTTTTGAATTTGCAATTTATCTTTTGTAGGGTGGGCTTCGCTGCTGCATTCATTTTGAGGAAATAGTTTGGCTGAATAAACGTTACCACAAATCGTGTTGCGCTCTGATAGTATAGTACGGTATAGTGTTAGAGTCAATTGTGTTTTTAGGAATGCAGAGCGTGTTATTCTTCATTTTCTTACGCTGTGACCCTTTCCCCTGTCTTCACCTGGACAGGAGCAGCGTTGCCTCCGCACATCCCTGAGAGCTGCTCTCTGCAGTCCATCCTCACCTGGTGCCTGGAAATACGAGCAGTCCCGAAAAAGGTATCTTTCTTCTTCAGGTGGCTGTTGGAGAATAGGTGACGTTCTGTGTAGGATTCTCTCAGCAGGCCTAGGAACTGCCCTTCGGAGCCTTGTAAAGTATGTTTTCACAGCATGTGTTCACAACTAGTCCCAGGGCATCTGGTATCTTTTTAACTGTCACGGGCAAATATTTTTGTGTTGTGCGTCCATTGAGATGTTTGTATTTTTTACTGAAACGAGGTTTCTGTACGTGGACTGTTTAGTCTTCCTTCAGTAGACATTGACTTGATAGAGCACAGCACACGGCGAAGAGGGTGACCCCCGACTCGTGTTAACGGCTACGGATCACGTGTGTGCGTGTGTGTGTGTCTGTGTGTGTCTGTGTGTATCTGTGTGTCTGTGTGTGTGTGTGTGTGTGTGTGTGTGTGTGTGTGTGTGTTCATCTCATTGATGACAGGAGGCTTGTAAGAGCTTGAAGGCTTTTGGGAGGTCTCTTGATGTTTCTGTGAGTTAGGGGATGGAAGGGTCCACCAGATGTCAGTGTTGCCCAAGGAGCTGTGTCAAACGGCGCGTACGACTGCCTTCTCTCACCGCGTCCCTCACGCGGGTTTGCGTGGGCGGCCCTCCGGGCTGCACTTGGGTGGTTTGTGTTGTCAGTGGGCACAGACTGTGCTGTCATTGGGCTGCCTGTCCCCAGGGAAGCTTTTCTTCTCTCTCTTATTAATCTCTTGTTTATTGCATTTGTCTCACGTGACGTGGTAAGCAAACCACTTAGGAAGCGCAGCCTGAAATAGAGTTTGAGTAAATTTAGAATTCACTGTGATGAGCACTACCCGATTACATGGGTTAAATTCGTAACTTTAGTTCAACTCTACCATTTAAAAAGAATTTTGTAAATCTATCGCTATTTCCTGACTACAAAAGTAATATGCTCATTGTAAAAGAAGTTACAGGTACAGAAATATGTAACTCAGAAAGCGAAAATCCTTTCCAATCAAACCCTCAGAGTTAATACTTAAATTTTGTCTTGCTGAGAAAAATAGTGGGTCCTATACTACATGTGCTGTTCTGTGAGTTACCTTTTCCCCGTAAAAAGCAGTCAGGAGCTCTGTATAGCCTTGCCTGGAAAGGTACTGGGGATAATTAAGGGGTACTACATGCAGCCCTGGCGGCGCAGTGGCAAAGAGCTCGGCTGCTAACCAAAAGGTCGGCAGTTCGAATCCACCAGCCACTTCCTGGAAACCCTATGGGGCAGTTCTGCTCTGTCTTGTAGGGTCACTGTGAGTCGGAGTCAACTCTGTGGCAATGGGTTTGGTCTGGTTTGTGTGTTACTTTATTAATTGGGGTGTTTCCAATATTTCACTAAAAAAGAAACATCTAGGTGAACATCCTCATTCTGTGTTCATCTTTGCACACTTGTTTCAAGTTTTTATATCATAAGTTCTTTGAAATAAACTTACTATTTAACAAATATTTATCATTCACATCTTAGTAAATGTCAGCTTGCTTTTCCAAAAGGGGCACTGTTTCCTGATTTAGTGCCATAAAGCTTCCATAGTTCAAACAGTGAAAAATATTTTAAAGGATTTTTAATTGCCGCTAGAGTCCCTGGGTGACAAACAGTTAACATGCTCAGCTGTTAACTGAAAGGTTGGTGGTTTGAGTCCACCCAGAGGTGCCTTGGGGGAAATGCCTAATGATCTGCTTCCGAAAAATCAACCATTGAAGACCCTGTGGAGCACAGTTCTACCCTACCACACATGGGGCCACCATGAGTTGAAGTCTACTTGACGACAACTGGTTTTTTATAACTGCCTCTATTGACTTTAGAATTTGTGGTACTAGGTGTTGTTGATAAGCTCTTTATTAACTTACAAAAGATCTATGCAGAAATTTGGGACATTGGTGCTTCCAACAGCATTTTACTGAGTTCTTGTTCTTTGTTCAACACTGTGTTCTGCACACATTTCATCTGTTAGTTTCTGGATCTTTTAGGCAGTGAGTCTTACACGAGGCTGTTGGAAGTCTATTTCTCTACTAACCCGTTGCTGTCCGGTTGATTCCGACCCATAACGATGCGATAGGACAGAGTAGAACTGCCCCGTAGGGTTTCCAAGGAGCTACTGGTGGATTCAAACTGCTGACCTTTTGGTTAGCAGCCAAGCTCTTAACCACGGCACCACCAGGCCTCCATTTCCCTGCTAAACCAAAACCCAAACCCCTTGTCGTCGAGTCGATTCCCACTCGTAGCGACCATCTAGGACAGAGTAGAACTCCACCACAGAGTTGCCAAGAAGCCACTGGTGGATTTGAACTGCAGACCTTCTGGTGAGCAGCCAAGCTCTTTAAGCACTGCGCCACTGGGGCTTCCGGGAGGCCCAGAACAGCGATCTCGTCTGCCCTGTTCATGGCACACCGTGCTCGAGCTGTGGCTTAAAAATGAGCCGTGCCTGTTAGTGTTTCAAATAAAACTTGATGCCAACAACTAGCTCAAGTGTTTGTCTCTAAAGAACCCTTGAGTAATGAGAGTAACGTGTGTCATGTAACGAATAAGCTTGCTGTTGTGTTAAAACCAGAAATTCTGATGAGCAGGTTTGGGCTTTTGCCCAGGACTTTGGATGTGATCCGTGCTTGGAGACTTGGGATTCAGGGGTTTGTTGTTTGCTTGTTTGTGTTCTCCCCTTTTCCATAACGGGTCTGCAGTACCTGAGACTCCACCAACAGGAGGGCTCGTGATGTTCCTGGCCGCCTGCCTCCTTATCCTCTGTCCCACGTACTCACCTCACTGCAGCCTCATTGAATTACACGGGATCCCAAGCACCCTGCTTTGCCTGCCCCCGTGCCTCGTGTGGACTCCACCACCTGTTTACAGTTCTGGCTTCCTCGTTTCACGGGGCAGCGTTCAGCTCAGGCTTGCTGTCCGGGAAGCCCCTGACACGCTGCTGTGCCCCTGTGGTGGCCGTCAGCCCACTGCACGCTGTTACTGTGGATT